>NC_044032.1:51451869-51705547 GCF_901765095.1 Microcaecilia unicolor | reverse complement strand
TCTAAATCCTTGTTTAAGCCATTTGGAGTAACTGTATTTAATTCATAGATAGCACGTTGTTCTGCTTTTAAAAGCGTGCTGTCTAAATTACCGCCTCACCAGCCACTTCTAAAGGTCTTAAAAATGAAGAATTTTATGTCATCCAAACTATGTCCAGCCTGTATCCAATGATCCACCAAAGGTGCTGTCTTGATTTGTCTCTTGATGCAACTGCGGTGCTCTATAATTCTAACCTTAATCATCCTGCTAGTCTTACCAACATATATCAGACCACATGGACACAGAATATATATACCACATTCTGCGTTTTGCAATTACTATTGAAATTTAATTTATAGCAGACAGCAGAGAATTCCCCGTGGCCTAAGGATCATGAAAAGACCCACTATTTTCAGGACGACCAGACTTTTTTGGACAATTGGTGCAATTTTAAAGAAGTGTTCATTGGATCTTATGATCCTTCTTATAGAACAGCAAAGCAGAAAGCTGAAGACTTGAAAAGTGTCATTCAAAAAGATTTGGAATCTCTTGAGAAGGATGATAAGCATTTTAATGATATTATACTAGATGTTAACAACCGCAGTAAGCTTCAGGCAGGAGCGTTTAGATTGGTCTGAAGAGCCAGATTTGTTTTCCTTGCCTCCCTCAGACGACGAGGGTAGTCTGCTGGGGGATGAGTTCCTAGAGGACAAGGTTTCTGAGGAGGAGGGGCCTTTGCCAGGTGAAGACCCCTCGGTGGTGCGCATTTTCTAGGGATGAGCTTCTCACCACAAAGAAACATGTACACAGCGGGAGGGTTCTTGACCGGTCTGGAGGGTCTAGACATAGTAACATATAGTAACATAGTGATGACAGCAGAAAAAGACCTGCACGGTCCATCCAGTCTGCCCAAGAAGATAAATTCAATGTGCTACTTTTTTATTTGTACTGTCCTCTTCAGGGCACAGACCGTATAAGTCTGGCCAGCCCTATCCCCGCCTCCCAACCACCAACCCTGCCTCCCCCACCAGCTCTGGCACAGACCGTATAAGTCTGCCCACTATCCTCTCCTCCCAACTACCAGTCCCGCCTCCCACCACCACCAGCTCTGGCACAGACCGTATAAGTCTGCCCAGCACTATCCCTGCCTCCCACCACCGGCTCTGGCACAGACCGTATAAGTCTGCCCAGCACTATCCCCGCCTCCCAACCACCAGCCCCGCACAGACTGTATAAGTCTGCCCAGCACTAGCCCCGCCTCCCAACCACCAGCTCTGCCACCCATTCTAGGCTAAGCTCCTGAGGATCCCTTCCTTCTGCACAGGATTCCTTTATGTTTATCCCATGCATGTTTGAATTCTGTTACCGTTTTCATCTCCACCACCTCCCGCGGGAGGGCATTCAAGCATCCACCACCCTCTCCGTGAAAAAATACTTCCTGACATTCTTCTTGAGTCTGCCCCCCTTCAATCTCATTTCATGCCCTCTCGTTCTACCGCCTTTCCATCTCCGGAAAAGGTTTGTTTGCGGATTAATACCTTTCAAATATTTGAACGTCTGTATCATATCACCCCTGTTTTTCCTTTCCTCCAGGGTATACATGTTCAGGTCCACAAGTCTCTCCTCATACGTCTTGTAACGCAAATCCCATACCATCCTCGTAGCTTTTCCTTGTAGGGAAAGAAAATTAGCAGGTAAGACCTAATTTCACCTTCCTCAGCGACCCTCCAGACCGGTCAAGACGCTTGGGAAGTACCAAAGCAGTACAACTCCTAAGGGCGGGAACCTTGCATCCCAGAAGTCAACACTGCCGCACCAAAACTGGCATCCTCCCTAGCCTGCATGTGTAGGTAGAGGGACAATGCGCTGGCTACTCCATCTTGGATAGTGGTGGTAACAGACTTTAGCCTTGAAGACGGGGGGCACACTGTCCTCAGATGTCATGACCGCGGTTGTGCCCTATGCTTACCTTTGGCAGCCGATGAGCATCCACAGTTCTCTCCAGGCCTCCGGTCCACTCCTCTGACATGGCGGGCTGCTGGTTCTGCAGTCCATGACGCCTTGTGGAGTTCTGCCACCCTTGCAGAAGATTCAGCTGCTTCCGGCACACGCCGGCACTGGTTCTTCCTCTAGGTGCGCGCTTGCGTCCCGACACTTCTTTAAAGGGATCGTGGTGGGAGTTCTTCAGAATGCCTCATCTGATGACAGCACGGGCTAGTCTTATAGGGTTCCTGTGACCTGCCTGCATTGCCTTGGCAACATGTCTTCAGCATTCCTGTGGTGTGTTGCTGTTTCCAGTCCAGCTGTCTTCAGCTTCAACTTGTCTCAAATCATGCTGTCTTCAGTTCCTGCTTGTCTTCCGCTCCAGCTTGTCTCCAGTCTAGCTGTCTTCCGCTCCAGCTTGTCTCCAGTCTAGCTGTCTTCAGCTCCAGCTTACCTCCATTTCTGCTGTCTTCTGCTCCAGCTAGTCTCCAGTCTAGTCTGTCTTCAGCACTGGCTTATCTCCTGCCCAGTTTGTCTTCAGGGAGAACGAATGCAGAGTGGAAGAAAATCCAATCCAAGAAACCAGTCAAAACTCACAGAATGAAAACTCCAAATAGACTTTATTAGGGTCTAATAAAGTCTATTTGTAGTTTTCATTCTGTGAGTTTTGACTGGTTTCTTGGATTGGATTTTCTTCCACTCTGCATTCGCGCTCCTTGGTGATTTTGTGGAAGGTGTGAACCTCTTCTTTTTTTCTTCAGTTTGTCTTCAGACCAGCCCTGTTCCAGTTATTCTTCTGCTTTTGCTTGTCTCTGGTTCCAGCTTGTCTGCAGTTCCAACTTGTCTTCTGGACCCCACAGTCGAATCTTCAGCCTGCCATACCAAGCCTTGATCAGACTGTCTTGTATCTTGTCTTGAGTGACTCGCCTGCCACCAGCCAGGGCCTACGTAATTCTTGGTTGGGCAGCGTCAGTTTGGTCGTGGCCTGAGGGCTCATCCTTCTAGTTGTGTGAGATCACAGCTGTGCTCAGGGCCTGTGGAACAAGACAGAATCAGGTTGGCCCATTAATCGCTTGGAACTCAGAGGGGCTCGCATGGCACTGCTAGTTTTTCTTTCAATTCTGAAAGGAAAACCGGTCCACATCCTGTCAGACAATGTCATGGCAGTGGCCTACATAAACAGACAGGTACATGCAGTGCTCCTTTGGCACTGGAGGCTCGGATGTTAATTCGCTGGGCAGAGCAACATTTGCTTCAAATCTTAGCGGCACACATAGCAAGAGCTCTGATTGTTTAGGCAGACTACTTGAGCAGAAATTCCATGGATTTGAGGGAATGGGGATTTTCCAGGGAAGCTTTTACTCTGATCACGCAGAGGTGAGGGACTCTAGTCTTGGACCTCATGGCGTCTCATCCCAATGCAAAAGTTCTCAGGTTCTTCAGCAGAAGAAGAGAGTGCGGTTCAGAGGGAATTGATGCACTTCTTCGGGCTTGGCCCATGGCAAGTCTGCTCTATGTTTTTCCCTTATGGCCATTGATAGGACGAGTTCTCAACAGGATTTTTCATCATCCAGGCCAGGTCATTCTAGGCCCATTTTCTTCTTTCCCAGGCTGCACCTTCAATGCCAGTATGTACAGTGGGGGAAATAAGTATTTGATCCCTTGCTGATTTTGTAAGTGTGCCCACTGACAAAGACATGAGCAGCCCATAATTGAAGGGTAGGTTATTGGTAACAGTGAGAGATAGCACATCACAAATTAATCCGGAAAATCACATTGTGGAAAGTATATGAATTTATTTGCATTCTGCAGAGGGAAATAAGTATTTGATCCCTCTGGCAAACAAGACCTAATACTTGGTGGCAAAACCCTGTTGGCAAGCACAACGGTCAGACGTCTTCTGTAGTTGATGATGAGGTTTGCACACATGTCAGGAGGAATTTTGGTCCACTCCTCTTTGCAGATCATCTCTAAATCATTAAGAGTTCTGGGCTGTCGCTTGGCAACTCGCAGCTTCAGCTCCCTCCATAAGTTTTCAATGGGATTAAGGTCTGGTGACTGGCTAGGCCACTCCATGACCCTAATGTGCTTCTTCCTGAGCCACTCCTTTGTTGCCTTGGCTGTATGTTTTGGGTCATTGTCGTGCTGGAAGACCCAGCCACGACCCATTTTAAGGCCCTGGCGGAGGGAAGGAGGTTGTCACTCAGAATTGTACGGTACATGGCCCCATCCATTCTCCCATTGATGCGGTGAAGTAGTCCTGTGTAGCAGAAAACACCCCTAAAACATAACATTTCCACCTCCATGCTTGACAGTGGGGACGGTGTTCTTTGGGTCATAGGCAGCATTTCTCTTCCTCCAAACACGGCGAGTTGAGTTCATGCCAAAGAGCTCAATTTTTGTCTCATCTGACCACAGCACCTTCTCCCAATCACTCTCGGCATCATCCAGGTGTTCACTGGCAAACTTCAGACGGGCCGTCACATGTGCCTTCCGGAGCAGGGGGACCTTGCGGGCACTGCAGGATTGCAATCCGTTATGTCGTAATGTGTTACCAATGGTTTTCGTGGTGACAGTGGTCCCAGCTGCCTTGAGATCATTGACAAGTTCCCCCCTTGTAGTTGTAGGCTGATTTCTAACCTTCCTCATGATCAAGGATACCCCACGAGGTGAGATTTTGCGTGGAGCCCCAGATCTTTGTCGATTGACAGTCATTTTGTACTTCTTCCATTTTCTTACTATGGCACCAACAGTTGTCTCCTTCTCGCCCAGCGTCTTACTGATGGTTTTGTAGCCCATTCCAGCCTTGTGCAGGTGTATGATCTTGTCCCTGACATCCTTAGACAGCTCCTTGCTCTTGGCCATTTTGTAGAGGTTAGAGTCTGACTGATTCACTGAGTCTGTGGACAGGTGTCTTTCATACAGGTGACCATTGCCGACAGCTGTCTGTCATGCAGGTAACGAGTTGATTTGGAGCATCTACCTGGTCTGTAGGGGCCAGATCTCTTACTGGTTGTGGGGGATCAAATACTTATTTCCCTCTGCAGAATGCAAATAAATTCATATACTTTCCACAATGTGATTTTCCGGATTTAATTTGTGATGTGCTATCTCTCACTGTTACCAATAACCTACCCTTCAATTATGGGCTGCTCATGTCTTTGTCAGTGGGCACACTTACAAAATCAGCAAGGGATCAAATACTTATTTCCCCCACTGTATGTAGTCTCAGGGTAATTGGTTCTCCATGGACTCATAGCTACAAGTATCTATTGGCCTAATGTTGTTGTTTTCAAGCATCCTGGTCGCTAGGGATTCCCATATGTCAGAAAACAATGTCCTCGGAGAAAGTGAAGTTAGTAGCAGGTGTTCTGCAAGGACAGTAGAGCATGTATTTTCATATCCCCTCCCACCTCCCCTGGAGTTGTATTCCTTCAGCTTTAGCATAGTACTGCTGGTCCCGTGCTCAGTGGCAGGAAAGCACCAGTGCGTGCACAATGGTATGCTGCCAAAAGACTCTTAAAGAAATATTACTCTGGACAGCGTCCGTACCGGGCTCCATTGAATAACGTCACCCATAATAAGAAAGACATGTTCTGCTGTCCTTGGAGAACATCTGGTACAGGTAAGTAACTTTGCTTTTCCAAAAGCTGATTGACAGGTGGATGTATAGATAGCATTTTCTTCTAGCTTGGGTCTGTCAATACTCCTAGGAGAAAGGATGCAGTACAGCCTAGCAGAGTTACCTCCTTTTCTCAGAAGCAATTGTTCGTAATCTCCTTGGTTAGCTATGTTGGGAATGAGGTTCTGGTTTGCGCTTAATTAAGAAGGCATTTCAATTCTGGCCTGGTTGATTAAGAAAGAACAACCTAGATCAATGATACATACAGTAATAGAGTCCAAAACTCTATTGAAATTCCATCTGTTTTGTGAATGTTTGCTACTGCTATGTGATTTTTCTATTATGTGAAGAACAGGTAAACTTCTGTGTTGTACCTGTGGGTAAACTTGTAATTACATTTTCTTGCATGACCTGTAAGAAAATTAGGACTGCTTTGGAAACATACATTATTTAAGTATCAATGTGAAGTATATGAATGGTTTCTGCTTAGAGAGCCGGTGCAATTTGTCCAGAAGATCCTGGAAAGGGTTGTAGTAGATTTTAGTATTTTTTTAAAAAATGGGAGATTTGCCTCATATATTCATTACTTGACCATGACTAATGTAAAGAACCCTATAACTAGTACAGGACCTACGCAATACTCTCTGGTTTCAATTGCAGTATAAGGAAAAATTGCAGAGAAATTCTTTTGAGGTGTGTTTTTTTTCTCCTGTACAACATTGATTTCTTAGGAATTTGCCTTGTCTATCTGCCTGTGCAGGCTGCAGTCACTCTGACCCCAAGATAAAAGATTATCTCTATAATAAGAGAACACTGTCACCTGTTAGCCAATCCTGGTACTGCAGCTGAAAAAGTGATTTTCACCCCCAAGTTGTCAGTTTCTAGTCTTTATGTGGGTCTGCCATTCCTGAATATTTGGTTGATGTTAGTTCAGTGGTTCAAAAGATAATGTGCACACAGGAAAAAGTGAACTCTCCCCCACCCCCTAATTTTCTGCTAGATCCTTAAGCTTTCTGGGGAAATATTCAGGTTCTAGAGTTTTATGTAGATCTCCCTATCCTGAAAATGTGTTTAATGTAGTTTAAACAAAGAGAAACATAATTTAATGTGTGTCAATTGTAGTACTTAACCCTCCATTTCCTCAGGTACAAAATTAGATTATAAGCCTTCTGGGGACAAGGAAATACCTAGCATACCTGAATGTAATTCACCTTGAGCAACTACTGAAAAGGCATGACCTAAACCCAAATAAATACATTTGCTGTTATTGTGTAACTATCCAGCTTATAATCGAAAGTAATCGCCGGCTATTTCCCGACACAAATTGGGATATGGCCGGCGATTTTGCAAAAGCGGCAAAAGCATATATTCGAAAGCTACATTTGTGATAGCTTCGCCGCTTTCCCTTCGCCTCGCCGGCGAAAGTTCAAAGGGGCGTGTTGGCGGTGAAGCGAAGGCGGGACATGGGCAGGCTTGGGCGTGGCTACCAGATGGCCGGCTTTCACGGATAATGGAAAAATAAACCTGGCGATAAGCAGTATTTCGCCGGGTTTACTTGGTCCTTTTATTTTCACGACCAGCCTCAAAAAGGTGCCCCAACTGACCAGATGACCACCGGAGGGAATGGGGATGACCTCCCCTTACTCCCCCAGTGGTCGCCAACCCCCTCCCACACTAAAATTATTAAAATACAAACCTTTTTTGCCAGCCTGTATGCCAGCCTCAAATGTCATACCCAGCACCCAGACAGCAGTATGCAGGTCCCTGGAACAGTTGTTGTTGGTTGCAGTGGACTGCAGAAAGGCAGAGCCAGGCCCATCCCCCCCCCCTACCTGTTCCACTTGTGGTGGGTAATGTTGAGCCCTCCCAAACCCCCCCAACCCACTGTACCCACATGTAGGTGCCCCCCTTCAGCCCTTAGGGCTAAGGTAATGGTGCACACTTGTGGGCAGTGGGTTTTGGGGGGGATTTGGGGGACTCAGCACACAAGGGAAGGGTGCTATGCACCTGGAAGCTAATTTGGTTGTTTATAAAAGATGTTTGAAGTGCCCCCTAGGGTGCCCGGTTGGTGTCCTGGCATGTGAGGGGGACCATTGCACTACAAATGCTGGCTCCTCCCACGGCCAAATGCCCTGGATTTTGCCGGGTTTGAGATCGCTGGCAGTTTTTTCCATTATTGCGGAAAAACAAAGTGGCAATCTCAAACCCGCGAAATCCAAGGCATTTCGCCGGCCCACACCGTATTATCGAAAAAAAAGATGGCCGGCCATCTTTTTTGAAAATACGGTTCCGGCCAGCTGTTGCGCCGCCACTTAATAGATCGCCGGCGACGTTCGATTATTCCCCTCTATGTGATCCACCTTAATTGGTTTTAGAAAAAGGCATATAAATAGTAATAACAAAAATTAATTTAATTTCTTCTTTTTCTCCCCCTGAAAACACCAAAACTATGATTGAAATTTAGCGGTTGAATAGCAGGGGTGCCTGATGGTTGACATGTTTTCTAGAAGTTACTACAGCTTTCTTACTTGCTCTGTTAAACATATGTATCAGCGTTGTATAAGGTCCCCCGCAGTTCTATTTTTTTCTCCCAAGAACAAACCAGATAACAGTCCTCACTTGTAGGTGATGTCATCTGATTGAGCCCAAGGTTGAAGCATGTACAAAAATAAGGACCTGTATATAATATGTAAATCGCTTTGAATGTAACTACAGAAAGGAGGTACAGTATATCAAGTCCCATCCCCTTTCCCTTTAAGCAATGATGAAGCAAAATGGACTGGTGTGTAGAAAACAAATTCAGGCTTCACTTTACTGAGGATATCACCATAAATATTCATAGATGGGTATCACTGAATTCTAACTAGCCAGAAGTTTAAAACCTATAAGTCTTGATCTTTTTATTAATGAGCAAGAAGAAACCATATTGATCTCAGGACTGTCTTTACAGCACAGCAGTTAAAGTTGAATCTTGATGTTCAGAAGGTCATTTTCTCTTAGTGTAATTTTTTTATTAAAAATGTATGTTTATTTTCTTTCAGTGGAAAGAAATGCTGAAGAACAGAAAGATCTCATTAGAGATAAAGAACTGTTAGAAAAAGCCATGGAAGAATACAAACAGTCAACAATGGAAACAACTGCTAGGTATGTTTACACGGAGTGAACTGGGCTAAAGAAAGGAAAAGACATTATGTCCATTTCCCTTCAACTCCCACCAAAATTGTAGAGAGCATGTTATGAATCCACTGTTTGGTATATAGGTAATTCAAAACTGAGAGAGGAGTGTGGAGGAGTGGCCTAGTGGTTAGGGTAGTGGACTTTGGTCCTGGGGAACTGAGGAACTGAGTTCGATGCCCACTTCAGGCACAGGCAGCTCCTTGTGACTCTGGGCAAGTCACTTAACCCTCCATTGCCCCATGTAAGCTGCATTGAGCCTGCCATGAGTGGGAAAGTGCGGGGTACAAATGTAACAAAAATAAAATAGATACTATTGGAGATTCTACATGGAATGTTGCTACTATTGGAGATTCTACATGGAATGTTGCTACTATTGAGATTCTGTTGCTACTATTTGAGATTCTACATGGAATGTTAATGTTGCTATTCCACTAGCAACATTCCATGTAGAAGCCTGCCCTTGCAGCCACGCAGGCTTCTGTTTCTGTGAGTCTGACGTCCTGCATGTACATGCAGGACGTCAGACTCACAGAAACAGAAGCCTACGCGGCCGCGTTGCTGATCTGCAAGGGCAGGCTTCTACATGGAATGTTGCTAGTGGAGGAGTGGCCTAGTGGTTAGAGTGGTGGACTTTGGTCCTGGGGAACTGAGTTCGATTCCCACTTCAGGCACAGGCAGCTCCTTGTGACTCTGGGCAAGTCACTTAACCCTCCATTGCCCCATGTAAGCCGCATTGAGCCTGCCATGAATGGGAAAGCGCGGGGTACAAATGTAACAAAAAAAACAAAACTGACAAATCAAGGAGGGATTCCATAGGGAAGGGACATAGCTCAACCAAACAAAGGAAACTCCAGAGGTTGATTTTAGTAAAAGGTGTTTATTGAGAAACCAGATACCATAGACCAACACGGTCTGTGTTTCATTAAAAAATATGCCTGCTTCAAGGAGTCAAGTAGTATCTGAGTGATATTCATTGGATCATAAAATTGGTAAGACAAACTGAACCAACAAACACTCGAAATGTTAAAAAAATCGTGCCGGTTCACTGTTCTCACATAAACAGTCGAGTCTACGGTATCTGGTTTCTCAATAGATGCCCTTTACTACAGTCAACCTCTGGAGTTTCCTTTATTTGGTTGGCCTAATCCTTTCCCTATTTCTTTGGTTGTTTTGATTCAAAACTGAAGCCAGAAAGTTTAGTAGAGTTGCCAGTTCATATACGAATTCATCCTTTTCAAAGCTAATCAGAAAATCTGTCCACAGTACTTAGTAACTGCAACATTAAAGGAAAGAGGTTTAGAGAAAATGTTGCAGGGCAATAGGAGGGAGGATTTATTTAAATTTTGCTTCAATGTAAACGTGACTGCAGTCTATCACGGTTGCTTTTCTAGCTGAACTTATCAGGAATTAGAGGGCGGTTTCTACCCTGGAGAAAAGATAAATTCCCTGCCACAACTCCTCTATAAATAGGAAGGCTTAGAGATGAGACAACTGAATGGGATATAATACAGATTTACCTGTTGCTCCCCCCTCATAATTTTATAAATAGCGAATAATTATTTACCCTTTTAGATAGTACTAGAAGTAGGGATATGCCAAGAAACATATAGGTAGTAGACTAAAAACATTATTACTACTATTATTTATCATTTCCAGTAGGGTACCAAGGGCAGGGCAGTGGGGCCTCGGGTGGCAACAAGCTAGGTATGCCGCTGATCATTTCAATAGTGCTACTAGACATATATAGGACTCAGTCCTATAAAAATGAGTGCTATGTGTTATTCTATAAATGGTGTTCAGAATTGGGCGCTATTTATAGAAAAGCGTTTGCTGGGATTTGCACCCAATTTTGAACATGAGGGTTTACACCAAGTAAAACCTGGTGTAAATTCTTGCGCCTAGCTTAGGTGCAGGTCTCCCTAATTCTGTAAAACTGCGCGTAAATTCCAGGGATGCGCCAGATCCTCCCGTGCTCCTCTCATAGCTGTGTCCCCTTTTCGGATCCTAGCACCTAAAGATGTGCGCACAAATGTTGGCTGTTAATTAAATTGTGCACACAAATTGGGTAAGTGCCCATATTTTTACGTGCAATTTTGAACGCCATGTATAGAATTAGGGCGATGCTGAGCTAGACATACACATCATAGACAGTCCCTGCTCTACGGAGCCTACAATCTATCCAGCAGAGACAAACAGGACAAATAAGAGAATTAAGGAGCTTCATGTATTATGGGAATGGCTAAAAATTAGTATGGGCATGAACAGCAGAATAAAGGGTTAGATTTAAAAGCAGCTTCAAAAGGTGGATTTGAATAGAGCCAGAGAATGTGCATGGCACACCGACCCAGGAAGTACATTCTACATTTAGAGCGCAGCACAGTGGAAGAAACCAAATCTGAAGTTGACAATAAAGGAGGAAAGCACAGGTAAGAGTAAATTAATAAGCAGAGTTCCCAAGGAGGCGTGCAGGGAGAGATTAAAAAAAAAGGAGTGGTATTTTTTTAGAGGTACTAGAGTTATGCAGTATTCAGGTATAATATGTAATGAAGAAAGTATTTTTTCATTCGGTGTTAATTAAATGTGGAGGTTGCTACAAAGCATGTTGTCAAGGCTTTTATATATGGCTTGGTTGGGTTAAAACGGAGTTTGGACAAGCTCTTGGAGAAAAAGTCCAGGGCTAATTATTATTGATAAACTGAGAGAATGCCACAGATTTATTGCTGAGCCCATGCAAAAAAGAGATGAATCTACTCTTTGGGAGTACTTCCTAATGGAGACAGGACACTAGGCTCATTGGACCTTTGATCTAACTCAGAATGGCATGAGTCCTCCTCTCCTGTACCCACACTGTAGTTGCATTGTCCAGAAGCCATACAGACTGATGGGGTCCGTAAGATCTATTATAAGTGGCCTCTTTGTTTTTAGGCAACTGAAACGTGCAAAAGACTACCAGGGATCTTCTCTCTCAAATAACATATCAGCAACTGCAGCGGGATTTTGAGAAAGCAGATGAATGGCGAGAGTATGAAGAAGGACTATGGCTGAAAAAGCATACCAGGCAAAACTCAAAGAAATTCTCTCCCGACCTTACGCAGATGAAAATAATGTTCACCCCCTAAGACATCAATGCACTTCCATTCTCAAGGAACATCCAGCCAAGTAGAATTTATCATTACATGAAAAAACAAGTTCCCAGCCTCCTTTCAGGCTCTACTTGAATGCATTGAATCTAAGTTATAGCTGAAGTCATGTCCTCCACCATAATATTATGAAATATATGTTATAACAATTCGTGTTTATTATAAGAAGCTCATTCATACCCAACCCATTTATTTTGTAAAAAGAGAGACCATTATATTTTACTTTTCTTTAGCATTCAGGTCAGCAAATGTACCTTTTTTTTTAAGTTACGTGTAAATTGGTATATAAGGTGTTTGGAAAGCCGCTGTGCTTTATCATTTCATATGGATTATATTTGCATTTTCTTTCAAATCATATATGTTGATTTTCTTGTTTCATAAGTGAGAAACAGAGAAACATGACGGCAGATAAAGGCCATATGACCCATCCAGTCTGCCCATCCTCTGTAACCCCTAATTCTTCCTGTTCCTAAGCGATCCCACATACAACCATTTCATAAAATTCTGTGAATGACCTAAATGTAACCATGGACATTTCTCACTGCATTTTAAAAATGTTTTATGCCTGAATTTCAGTACTCATATTTTCTTACAAGAAAAAAATAGTTTGTTTTATACATTCATAAATATGCGTTCCAAGCTATAAGTCACTCCTTCTGCACCAGTTCTTTTAAGACCATACTCAGGAAGATTATGACCTGCATAGACATAACAAGTTAAGCAAGATGTGAACCGCAGGCCTCAGCAGTGCTGGCCCAAACATCAGGCAAGACTTGAGGAAGAGGAAGTGGCAAAGGGCCAGAAACTTAATTGAAGGGGGTGGTAAGCTGAAGGTTCCTAGGACAACTAATACTCTTGCCTAATGGCTGGGCCATCCCTGGGCCTCAGACAGTTAATTTAGGGCTCCTACACATACAGCCATCATGCATAGCCTAAAATATAAAGCTTAGACTAGCTGAGAGGCTAGCTCTGGATACAGTTCTAAAGGAGTTCATCTATAATTTATACAGATCAGGTAAATCTTTGGAGTTTATTAATCTGAGACTAGTTTGATTTTAACACATTCATGTTGAAGTACTGTGAGAAATGGCTTTAGCTGTACGATGGGATTTTCTGTTAATCAGCAAACTTTCTGAGAAGAGTTACTACTGAGCATGTCTACTGCTTTCACCTCTAGCTAAAGCTTTTGTTTCTTTCATCAAAATGTTGTTAGTATTCTATTTTCACACCTTGATCCAAAATAAATTGTTTGCATTGATAGTTCTATTTTCTACAGTAACTTAAAAAAAAAAAAACAACAGCCTGAGAGAGAATGTCTGTCCATCTGACTGGATCGTTCTCTTCTTTACCTCCTTTCATTTTCAGTATGGTATAAACTAGCGACCATGTCATTAAACCAATGCAGCACACTGTATGAATGCTTACCAAACTGGTCCATAATTAGGATGTTTTCCACTTTTTCATGGAAAATATATAAAAAATTTGTTGGAACTTTTTCTTAGAGGGGTTGGGAGGGTTACACACCTAGCCACTGCAATGACATCTGCTGTTAGTAAATGAGAAATTTTGAGAAATCCTTTTAAGACTGAATTCTCCATTGTAATCTGCTTAACCAGTCCAGACAAGTGGGTTGTATCCCCATACCAGCAGCTGGAGTTGATAAAGGCAGTGATGTCAAGAGTGGCCCATACCAAAGCTGGAGATTTACCACCACTAAACTGAAGAATGCTGGAGGTTTTTCTGCAGGCCTCAGATGCACATGTCAAAAACTGACGTATTCTAATTAATAAATAGAAAATACAATTCCTTTTTCTCTGTTGCCATCTGGTCTTTTTATTTTTCTAAATAGTGTTGGTTCCAGTCTCTGGTTTCTGTTTCCTTGACTTCTCTTAACTCTGTTACCAGGGTCTCTTTGTTCATTTGGCATTTCATCTGTCACCATTTCCACCATTTATCTTCCCTCTGTTTGCTACCCTCTGTGTTCAGTATTTCCCCTATGTCTCTACCGTAGCCTCCCATCGTTATGTTGAACAATCCTCCTTCTCTGGGTCCCTACTTTGGCCCTGTCCATCATCACCCTACTTATGCCCCTATCCTCCCCTCATGTGTCTATCCATTATCCCTCTGTTCCTAACCCTTCCATGTGTCCAGCATTGCTCCTCTGTGTCTCTATACCTCCCATATCCAGCTTCTCTCCCTCTCTTCCCTTCCTCCTGCCCTCCTACACAGAATTCAGCAAATGTCCTGCTCTGTCCTATCCCTCCCACCCTTCACCTGTGGTCCAGTATATCTCCCTCTTCCTCCTTTTCCTGCAGATCTTGGTATATTTCCTCTCCCTCCCCCACAGGTCCCAGGATGTCTTCCTCCTCTCCTACATATCTCCAGCATCATTTAGTTCTCCCCTCCCCCTTCACGGTTCAACATCTCATTTCCCTTCCCTGGTAGGGTTACCATATGGCTCCAGAAAAAAGGAGGACACATTGATCCAGTCCAGGTTTTGCTTCCATTGAAAGCAATGGAAGTAAAACCCAGACTGGCTCAATCTGTCCGCCTTTTTCTGGAACCATTGGGTAACCCTACTTCCCTGGGGTCCTTTAATTGCCCTTGGTCTCCCCAGCAGCACAGCAGTGCTGAAAACAGGCTGCCTGTGGGGTAGGCCTTGGGGCCTTTCCTCTGCCAGTCCACTTCCTCGATTCTAACTTCCTGTTTCCATAAGGGTGCGACTGGAAGAGGGAAGGCCCACAAACTGCCACATGGAGCCTGTTTTAGCAATTTATTATTATTATTAGCATTTGTAAAGCCTACCAGAACGCACGCAGCGTTGAACACCTGACATAAGAGACAGTCCCTGCTCAAAAGAGCTTACAATCTAAATAATACAGACAGACAAGACAGTTACGGCAGGTTTAAAGGACCTCAGAAGAAGGAGAGGGGAGTGAGAGATACCAACCTTGAGGGCGAGGAGCCAGTGCTGGAGAGAAGGTCACATTGGTGAGTAAGCTGTGGGGAGGGGATGCTGGTGGTTGCATGTCTAATGTGTGTGATTTGGCATGTCTGTAAAGACAAAACAAGTAACAATTCACAAAGGTATTGTATAAGCACAAAGGATCATTAGTTTAGAGAAGACAGAAATCAACTGAATGAGGGATCCTTTTATTTCAGTGCTGCTTTGCATTTTTTCATCTTTCAAAACATATTTTGAAGGAGGAAATTACTTTGATTTACTTTGCTGATTTTTACTATACGTGAGAAGCTGGACTGTTAAGATTCAATGCAAAAATGCAGACTCAAGCTGCACCCCGCACAAGGCGGAGACGAAGGGCCCAGCGAACAGCAAGAAAGCGACACTGAGCTCACCAAACAAGAGGTAGCGAGGTGGTTTAAAGCTCTGAAGGGCTGAAATGTCGGCAGTCGTATTGAGAGAGTTCAGAGAGGAGATGTGGTCCCTCTTCACAAAAATGGTGACAGAAAAGTGGGAACCACAGGCTGGTAAGCCTCACTTTGGTGGTTGGAAAAAATAATGGAGGCACTGCTAAAGGAAAAGATAATCAACTCTGTAGAATCAAACAGGTTGCAAGATCCAAGACAATATGGTTTTACCAAAGAAAATCATATGAAAACAAATCTTATTAACGTGGAGGGGCATAATCGAACGGGGCCGGTCATCTCCGGGGCCGGCGCCGTAAAGGGGTGGAGCCAACCGTATTATCAAAAAGATGGCCGGCCATCTTTTCTTTCGATAATACGGTCAGGGCCGGCCAAATCTCAACATTTAGGTCAAATGTTGAGATCGCCAGATTTAGAGATGACTGGCTTCGGTTTTTGGCCATAATGGAAACCAGGCCCGGCCATCTCAAACCAGGCCAAATGCAAGCCCTTTGGTCATGGGAAGAGCCAGCATTTGTAATGCACTGGTCCCACTGACATGCCAGGACACCAACCGGGCCACCCTAAGGGGGCACTGCAGTGTACTTCAAAAAATTGTTCCCAGGTGCATAGCTCCCTTACCTTGGTGCTGAGCCCCCCAAAACCCACTCACCACAACTCTACACCACTACCATAGCCCTTAGGGATGAAGGGGGGCACCTACATGTGGGTACAGTGGATTTGGAGGGTTTTGGAGGGCTCAACATTTACCACCACAAGTGTAACAGGTAGGGGGGGAAGCATAAACATATCTGCTGCAGAATGTACAGCCCATGTCACTCCTTGTGAATGTGAGGTGAGACTAATGATAGTTACTTCTTCCATAAAGCCTGATTAAGAGCCAAGCTTTGCCTACTTCCTGTTTTCTTCGACCTATGCTTTTGGCTCCCGTATTCCTCTCTTCACTTCTTTGATTTTATCTGCACCTTCTTTGCTGTATTCCTCTTTTTGTGTTCTTCTGTATTGCTAACCCGCAACTTCGAAGTCATCTTCAACTCCTTCCTCTCCTTCTCTGCCAATATCCAGCAGACAGCCAAGACCTGTCTCTTCTTTCTCTATAACATCCAAAAATTCGCCCATCCGCTCCGAGCACCACCCGAACTCTCATCCACTCTCTCATCACCTGTCGCCTTGACTACTGCAACCTACTCTCACTGGCCTCCCACTTAACCATCGATCCCCCTTCAATCCGTTCAGAACTCTGCTGCCCGTCTTATCTTCCGCCTAGACCGATATGTTTCATATCACCCCTCTCCTCAAGTCACTTCACTGGCTTCCGATCAGGTACCGCATACAGTTCAAGCTTCTCCTACTAACCTACAAAAGCACTCAATCTGCAGCCCTTCATTACCTCTCTACCCTCATCTCGCCTTACGCTCCTACCCGTAACCTCCGCTCACAGGACAAATTCCTCCTCTCAGTACCCTTCTCCACCACCGCCAACTCCAGGCTCCGCCCTTTCTGCCTTGCCTCACCCTAGTACTTGGAATAAACTCCCTGAGCCCATACGCCAAGCCCCCTCCCTGCCCATCTTCAAATCCCTGCTCAAAGCGCACCTCTTCAATGTCCGCTTTCGGCACCTAACCATTGTACCTCTATCCAGGAAATCTAGACTGCCCCCAATTTGATTGACTGCACTTTTGTCCTTTAGATTGTAAGCTCCTTTGAGCAGGGACTATCCTTGTTAAATTGTACAGCGCTGTGTAACCCTGGTAGCGCTTTAGAAATGTTAATAGTAGTAGTAGTATATTTCATGAATGCTATTTCTTTTGTCTTTATTTTTTCAGTCAGCTTATTTTGGATAATTTATTGGTTTAATTTCTCTCTTGCTTTTATTTACTTTCCTTAAATAAAGACCTGTCGCCATGTTTATAGCACTTTTCAGCTTGGATCACTGATTTCCACTTCTTGTATGTCCTCCCATCCGGTCAGCTCTTTCTTCAAGTACTCCTTTGTTTACTAAAGTCCTGTTTCAATCCAGGACTTTTGAATTTTGGGTGTCTGCTTTAGGCTGTTATATCAAATAGTACCTTGGGATCATTACCACTGCTCAGATGGAAATGCAGTAAGGTAGGCCAGTACTGCATTTCTTTAGGGGAAAATGTGGTGTCAGATAGATAGATAGATAGACAGACAGACAGATAGATAGATAGATACTGTGTTTCAAAAAACTATACAAAACTTGTTTTCTGCATAACTCTGTCAAAACTTGACCAATTTCAATAAAAGTTAGGGATATATCATCCTGAATACATTTGCCAAATCTGTGATTGTTATTTCAATATTTGTACTGGTGGAATTGTCTATTCTCTTGTTTGAACTTACTCTTGCTGTACACTATCTTGAGTTGTTTTTTTTTTTTGGGGGGGGGGGGGGGTCTTTTGAAACACAGTGTATACATATGGTTTTGATATTCTGTCTTCCATTAAGATTGAATAAAAATTATTAACAGGAGCCAATGCAGAGGCTACCGCAGGTAGAAACGTGTGATTAATTAGCAATCTGTGCTTGTTGCAGAAAGGGGTTCACCGTGGCAGTTTAATTCACATGGTAGACACAGCCGTACACTACATGGTGTCCAGAAAAAAATGGGGCCCCTTGTATAGTTTCAACTATTTAAACATTTAGGGCCCTGTTTACTAAGCATTATAAGAGCGCTAACCAGTTTTTATCGTGCATTAACCATGTACACGTGCCAACAATATCCCTATAGGCACCTGCATGGTTAGCGTGTGCACTAAGTGTAGGCGTGCTAAAAACACTAACGTACCTTAGTAAACAGGGCCCTTAGTATGACCTTTGAAAATATATTAGTCCTGTCTTTATTAGGAAACTCCCTTAGCAATGGATCCTAAAGGTTACTTACTACTACTACTACTAATCATTTCTATAGCGCTACCAGGCGTACGCAGCGCTTCACACTTGAACATGGAGGGACAGTCCCTGCTCAATAGAGCTTACAATCCAATTATGACAGACAGGACAAGTAAGGGATAAGGGTTAGGACAGACAGGACATATCAGGGATAGGGGACAGTTGAAGGTTTAGGTTTAGGACGTCATTTTGAAAACAGAGATCATCTAGTTTTTACAGCATCTTGCAGTAACACCTGTCAATAATAATTATAATAATAATTTTTTAATAATAGTACATTTGTTTTTGGGTTGTTTGGAAAAAATGTTGGGGGGTCTTGTCTTTTCTAGACGGCGTGCATATTAAAATGGATGGTAATGAAGCACTAGGAATTCCTTTGTGACAAAAAGAAGTAAACAGGAACTTTTAATACATGTAGACTGTGAGAAAAATTTTGCCAGGACCAGGGCAGCCTAGAAGGGTCAGTTGACAAGATTTAATGCCAGTTTTTTTAGTTTTGAAATACTTCAGCTTTCTTTTTTCTGCAGCCAGATCAGTGTCTGCAACTTTGAAAGACAGAACGGGCAAATTACAGGTCTGTGACTGTGAGCATGTGTGAACAAAAATGAAAGTGCTAACACACATCTGTGCATGAACTGGAATTTTGTTGTGTGCATGTAAGTACATAAGTGTTACTATACTGGGACAGACCGAAGATCCAAAAACCCAGAATCCTGTTTCCAACAGTGGGCAATCCAGGTTACAACTACCTGGCAAGATCCCAGAACATTTTATGCTGCTTATCCTAGAAATAAACACAACCAAACAAAATGGTAGAGATGCAGTAACTTGATCACTCTGATTGGTATACTACGGGGAAGTCCTCATACAGTCACTTTAGGCAACAGGCTTATACCAATCTGGTATGCCTAATTCGTGTGACAACTTTAAATCATAGACAACCCCCCTACCATCCGTACCTATTTTTATAAGTATTTTTTACGTCTGCTGATCAAATCCAACTGAAAAACTTCTTGTGCAATTGAGTGACCAAGGTGAATTCAGTGGAAGTTTTCTTATTGTATAGAATAGACTTCAAACACTTATCTGGTGTATATTATTGAGCAATCCCAGGAGGTACTTGCTATCACCGACAGGTGCCTGTTTCGCTCAAAGTGCTTTGTCAAGTATTTGACAGTATCCTAGAAATAAGCAGTGGATTTTCCCCGAGTCCATCTTAATAATGGTTTACGGACTTTTTAGGAAGCTATCCAAAACCTTTTTAAACCCTGCCTATACCCCATTTTCTGGCAACAAATTCAAGAGTTTAATTACACGTTGAGTGAAGAAATATCAGCTTTGCAAAATGGTATTTGCACAAATTTTTGGGAAGTCTAATATATATGCACAAAATAACATTCCAGGCATGCACAGATGTATAGTGACACGTTCATTCTTGTTTGGACATGCGCACAGTGAAGGCATCCTTACTGCAGAACCTTTGTACACGTGTCCTGGGTAGGCTTTCCCGGTTATCGTGCAAGTTCTGTGCATGTTGAATTTGCATCTCATTAGGTTTACAGCAGTGTTTTACCTATTTGCATGTGCTAACCTGCACGTTATCAATTTAAAAAAAAAATATTTTTTTTTTCAGAAAGGGCGTGCCATGGGTGGAGAGTGGGCATTCCCATGTTATCCAGCTAGCATATTAGGATCAGCAAGTGCTGGATAATGCAGGGTTAATGCGAATGCACTTAGCACCTCATAAACTGGAGGCAGCACACTGATAAAAACATTAGTATACGACCTGCAACTTAAAAAGAAATGTCTTAAAAAGTGCCACATTAAGGGGTCCTTTTACAAAAGGGCGCTAGGCCCAGTGCCAGCTTAGCGCATGGCAAATCGGCCTTATCATCAGGCTTGCCCAGGAGCCCCGTGGTAGTTCCAGCTTTGCCACATGCCATTTCCAGCACTAGAAAATACATTTGTATGTTCTAGTGTTGGGGGGGGGGGGAGTGAACCTGGCAGTAACTGGGCAGCAATTCCCACCGGGTTTCCACTGGAGCCATAAGGGTTCCAGCAGTAAATAGCCACGCAGCAATTTTTAAATACCACATGGCCATTTACTGGCCCTTAAAAAAAGGCCCTTTTACCGACGGTGATAAAAGATGGCGTTGGTGCGCAGCGATCCTGTGTGCTGACACCACTGTGGGCCATCTTTTATTGCCATTTGCTAACAGGGCCCCTAAAAGCACGGGGTACAAATGTAACAAAAAAAAAATCTGGGCCTAGTCCGAGAGAAATCCCACATTACCACATATTACCCTCAGATTTTACCGTGTTTTAGTAAACTCGCCCCTTAAAAAGTTGTTGATAAAGACAGTGATAATAATGGACTTGGTCCCTGAAGTAGGGACACAAACAGATTTTTCCTGATTCGATGGACTCAGGAAAGGAGGAAGAAGTTCTCGGGGATGAGCAAGAAGTATTATCCTTGGGAGCCCAACTTCCAGCTCGTTTTCCTTGTAAATGTGTCCTTCTCTTTAAAAACAACAACAAAAAAAAGTTTTCTTTGAACCTTTTCAGTTGCGCAGCTTTTCTAAGGGGCGTCCTTTTACCAAGCTGCAGTAATGGCCTCCTGCGGTGGCGTTGATGCCCCCTTTTACCACGAGGGGTAAAAGGAGTTTTTGTTTTAAAGGTAATGGCCATGTGGTAATTTCCTGGGGGAGCCCTTATCACTTTCTATTTGGGAGATGGGAAGGGCCCCCCGGCACTAAAAAAAATATATATTTTCTGAACACTTGAAACGGTGCGCGGCACACATCGGAAATGCCGCCAGGCTCCTGTGGTAGCTCAGCGGTAGGGCCGATTTGCTGTGCGCCATTTCCGTGGTAGCCCTATCGCGGATTTGTAAAAGGGACTCTAAATTTGCAGGGTACTTTGGGCCTTGTTCCAGTAAATTAGCTGTTTTAAGTTTTACTTTGGGAAGGTTACCCTATCTTTCCTAGTTATTTTTTTTTCTTTATCCAACTTATCTTGGATCTATTATTTTGCATCCTGATTTGTGGGCTACTGTGTCTAGTTTATATTTGTAATTATTTTTGTAATATTAAGGCATGCTAACAGATTTAGCGTGCACTAAATGATGATGCCCGTGATATTCCTATGGACATCTTGTCATTACCACATGCTAAATAAGGGGTCCTTTTACTAAGCTGCACTGAAAAATGGCTTGCGGTAGTGTGGCGCGGGTTTTGGGCCCACGCCAGTCCATTTTTCAGCACACCTGTAAAACAGGCCTTTTTAAAATTTTTGATGAAAATGGATGTCAGGCAGTAATGACCTATGCGCATCAAATGCGACTTGGCGTGCATAGCTGACACGTGCCAGAAAGTAAAAAAAATATTTTTCTAGTGTGTGTAGCGGACGCATGCGAACAATGAAACTACCACAAGGGCCATGCGGTAGCCATGCAGTAACTCCATTTTGGCGCGCGTTGGGCGCGTGCAGATGCTTAAGTGGCTTAGTAAAAGGGACCCTATGTCAGCACGCCTTAGTAAAAGGAGCCCTGTATTTTTTCCCTGTATACTTATGTACATATCCAGGCAATTTTTCTTTAAAAGATGTTTTTGTCTTTGTAAACTTCAATAGCCTAAATAAAATAAAATAAAAAAACTATCAAAAGCAATGACACAAAGACAAAAACAAAAGTTAAATAAATATAAAAGCAAAGCATAACTTAAAAGTTAACAAATGTAGGGGTCCTTTTATTAAGCCTTGTTAAGCACAAACGCAGGCTTAACGTGACAAAATGGCTATCACAGGACGTAGTAAAGTGTCTTGTGTTAGTTTTGTTATTTGCACGTGGTGATCATACACTAATTATTTTTATTTTTGGGCTGGGGTGTGTCATGGGTGGAGAATGGGCATGGAAGCACAAATTGGTTAGTGTGCTGATATTACCGTACACTAACTTCTTTAGGTATGCTTAATGCCGTAGTCTTTAGCACATTAGTGCATGTCCTGAAAAAACAAAACAAAACAGAAAAACGGCAATTTTAATTCTACAATAAACCTGGGCTCAGCATGTAGGAAAGTCCCACATTAGCACACACTAGGCCCAGGTTTTGCCACAGTTTACTAAAAGGGCTCCGTAATTAAGAATAAACAGAAAAATGCATGCTATCATCACATTACTTTGGATCTGGCTCAACATTTTTACTAGTAGTCAAGGCAAGTTACATTCAGGTACAGTAGGTGATTCCCTGTCCCCCAGGGCTTACATGTGAGCGGCCCTCTTACTAAAACACACCCATTTCTAACGTGGCAGTATTTTTGTCAGGTCGTGTGCTTGAATATTCCACTTATCGTACATATCTGGTTAGCAGTGCCTCTGAATTTCATCCCTTGTGGGGGTTTTGTTTCTTTGAGGGAGCAAGAGGAAAGGAGGATTTCCCCTTAGAATTTCAAAGATAGCATGGACAGATGGGTTCTTCCTAGTACAACGGATGCCTTTACAGCCTTGCAAACAAGCCTTGTTGTCGGGGTAGCCTCAGAACACAACTCACTTGGATTCCTTGACCAAATACATTCAGATTTCTTTTGAACATTCATTGTAAATAACTTGCACACCAAGCCTGTTTGGGTAGGGAGGGGATTCCCTTGAGGGAGGGCTGGAATAGAACAAAAACTGCTGTGCTAATTTGAAACAAAAAGAAAACAAAAACAAATAAAGCATTTCTTGTCAAAGAGAGATGAACAGGGGTGTGGCCACAGTGGGCCTGGGTGGGGCCTGGCACCAATCCCTTTGGAGTGGCAGCAGTTATGAGCCAATGAGAGGAGAAATGGAGGTGGTGTCAACATTGTATTGTCTAGTGCCAGCTTATGTTAATTGTAGACCCACAAAAAAAAAATCAACCTATGCTACTGGAGCCGGATATTTTAGTATCTCAGAATCACTTCTTCAGTTTTTCCTCTGTTGTGGCAAAGCACCATTCTTCCCTAGAGAAAGGAAGTAACTTGTATGCTGTGTTGGCCACAAACAGTATAAATAAAGCAAGCAATACTATCATTCTGGTACTTAGCATTTATGTGACTAGCTGTAGAAAGCTACACTCCCTGCATCAGGAAAGGGGTTAATTGCTAGTGAAAGGCCCCACATACTGTCTTGCTTGCTGTCTTACTTCCTACACCAAAGGAAAACAAGCTAAATAAGCTGTTGTGGCTGTCTGAGACCAGCAGGGGGCATGCATGTGCCATATAGCTACAACTAAAGATTACGGATGGGGTACACCACATTGGCAAAGATAAAATAGTGACCAGAAGACAGTGTGCCAGGGAGAAGAGGGACACACAGACAAGTGGGGAACAGGGGAGACTGTGTCAGAGAGAAGAAGGACCAAGATGCAGGCAGAAAGACGAGGACCCAGAAACAGGGCAGGGAGAAAGCATGCAGGGAATAAAGAACCCAGCAAAGCTGGTATTAGACAAACTACTAGGTGGTCATCTAGGATGGCAGCTTCTGGGTAGGCGGCAAAAAAAACAAATGCATTCAAGATAAAACAATAGGTCCTGACAGTCACACAACACAAAGAGCCACCAGTATGTCATTTACCCTCAGAGAGTGCTGGCAATTTTCAAAACAGCTTATTCCCTGAATAAATGGCTTTGGAAAGTCATCTTAGAGCAGGGACAGTCTCTTCATGTTCAAGGTGTACAGCACTGCGTACGTCTAGTAGCGCTATAGAAATGATAAGTAGTAGTGGTTTATTATGTAAATATATACAAAACCAAGTATAATGGCCTGTTTTGCACAGGATTGCTCTGGGAAGGGTGATGTGGGGGTAATCTTGATAGCTGAATGTAATATTAAAAATCTTGGGGGATGGGGCAAGGTCAGTGCAAACCAAGGAGGTTTCACTGAAGGAGATGGCGGAAGCATGCTTGACCCATGATCTGGCCTGAAGCCAGTAGGCGGAGCTTGCCGCCATACAAAGTAAGGTATTTTGAGTGTATCAAAATGGTGGCTGCGTGGTAGGGAGGCAATTAAACCTCCTTGGGTGTGCACGGCTTCAGCCTTTTCGTATGACACCACCTCCTTTCAATCAAACCTCCTTGGTGCAAACCATGTGATTGCACAGGGTGGCAGTTCCAGTGGGGCAGTAAGGAATGGGTCCGATCAAATAGCTGGCATTTTTATCTTCCCCAGCACCTGATCTGCTGACAGTTGGTGGTAGCAGAAGCAGTTGGAACTTGTTATACCACTGTTGCCACTCTTTTTACAATCGGTCTGTCTTCTGACACAGACAGTAACCTGTTGAAAGCTTGCAGTTCAAACTTCCTCTCTACAGAGCTTCCAAATTACCCAGTTCCAGGAAGAAGATTTCAGGCCAGTCCTGGATTTCTGCCAACCTCATCCAGGTGCATTATGGGACCTTTCGCACTGATTTCAATGGGTAGAGTCAGGAACTGCAAATCCCATACTGCTTTGAGATATAAGTTTAACACGAGGACTGGCTAAAAACTCTCCCTCCTAGAACTGGGGAACTTGGCAGTGCGGTCTCTAATCATGATTTGACAAGTTCAGCAGAGAGGAAGATTGGTCCATGAACTTTCAACTGGTTGCTGTGCCAGGAGAGAGACAAAGAATGGCAAAAGCAGTATAACAGATGCTGGGAAAGTGAGAGGCAGAAGCCAGGAGGCAGCTGCTTGGGAATGGGGGGAAAGGGGGAAGGTGGAGGCAGGAACCAGATCCTGTGGAAATGAAGGGAAGCAGTAACCAGGAGCCAGATGCAGGGGAAGGTGAAAGGAAAGGCAGGAACCAGCTGCAGGGAAACAGGGAGCTGAGGAAGGGTGGGGAGGCAGAGACCAAGTGCTTGTTGGGGGGAGAACTACAATTACCAGATGGCTGCAGGTCATGTAGGGCAACCTGAGAAAGTCCTTTTGTTGCTTCCATTGAGTGGAATAGAAATAAAACGAGGACTAGTCCAGACTGTCCTCCATGACTGGAACCATCTCGTAACCTTAGGCGGAACTGAGGTGTTGGGGGAAAGGGGACAGCAGTAGTAGCATACTCAGAACCAATTTTTTAAAGGGTAATGGTTAATATGGATGGGCACTAGGCACCCCCATTTTGTCTGCCTCCCCCTTCTTCCTCCATCTTCCCCCCCCCCCAAAAAAAGAAATTACAATTAACTTAGGGCATCTTTTACTAAAGCGCGCTCACGATTTTAGCACGCGCTAAAATTATGGGCGCGCTAAATGTTAGAGACGCCATGGCATCTCCAACGTTTAGCATGCCTACAATTTTAGCACGTGCCAAAAACGTGAGCGCGCCTTAGCAAAGACCCCCTTTGGTAGCGGGGATCTCCCAGCCCCACCAACTGAAGAAATCCGGAGTTGTCCCATCGCTAAAGCTTGTGCATGAATTTGAGCATATGTTGAGAGCTGAGCTTCCTCGCAGTGCTGACATCAGTGACTCAGCGGCTGCGGCTGCTGCTGACTGCTGTACTTTAACTGACTTGGGGCAGCTCCAGAATTCTTCAGCTGGTGGGGCTTGGGATATCTGCCAGCCACACGATTGGTCCGCCTGGATGCTGGGAGGGTCTGAGGCAAAAAGTGGATGAGCCCAGGCCATCCCAGTTCTCCCCCCGGCTATGCCCCTGGATGGTAGGGACCAGATGCTAGGGAAGGAAATGAAGAACTACAGGAGGGGAGTGAAGAGGTGGAAATGGGGGACTAAGGAGTGAGTGAAAGTAAAGGGATTGGGAAGCTGGGGAAGAAGTGAGAGATGGGAGGATGAGAGTGAGTAGAAAACTGGTAGGTGAGAGGTGAAAAGAGGATGAGGACTGGTGCTTGAGAAAAAGGGGCAATAGGGAGGCCAAGAGGGGAGAAACAGAGAAGATGAAAGGAAAGACCATTGTCAGATATAGGGCAGAATAGAGGAGAAGGGAGAACTCTCATCTCTCCCTACATTCCTCCCCGGGAACTCTGTTCACTGGGTAAATCTCTCTTATCTGCACCCTTCTCCTCCACTGCTAACTCCAGAGTCCCTTCCTTTTATCTCGCTGAGCCGGTACGTCAAGCTCCATCTCTGGCCGTCTTCAAATCTAAGCTAAAAGCCCACCTTTTTGATGCTGCTTTTAACTGTTAACCCTTATTCACTTGTTCAGAACCCTTATTTTATCATCCTCACTTTAATATTCCCTTATCTCTTGTTTGTCCTGTTTGTCTGTCCTAATTAGATTGTAAGCTCTGTCGAGCAGAGACTGTCTCTTCATGTTCAAGTGTACAGCGCTGCGTACGTCTAGTAGCGCTATAGAAATGATAAGTAGTAGAGAACAAATGGAAAAGACTAACAAGAGGAAAAGAGAAAGGAGTGATGGAATCGGAAAACAAACTGTCCAAGCAATAAAGGCAGAAATAAAGCACTCTATTTTCAGTTTTTAGTTACTGGAATATGTTACCTTCGGGAAAAAAAGTGCATCTCTTCTCTCTTTCAATGTTGTATAGTTCAGGAAGCAATGTATTTATTTTTCTAGCTCTCCGTGTTACATGCAGTGTCTGCCTTATTGGTTGTTTGAATGTTTCTAATTTGTGATCCCTTTATTCTGTATTAGGTGCACATTGGTTTGAGTTCTGCATGTGACAGAAGTGTGAGTAGTTTTGGTGTAGGGATCTGTTACCCTCCACTTTGCTCTGTTTCACACTAGGAGGTACACTGGTGTTCTCGGGCCTCTACCAACTGGATTTGTTATGCAACACCATTTCAGGCATGAACCTCACTCTCAAGCCACGGTCTATGTCCCATAGTAATATCTGCAGCATTTACTTTTCATAGGTAGAACTGCTACTACTACTTATAATTTCTATAGCGCTACTAGACGTACGCAGCGCTGTGCACCTGAACCCGAAGAGACAGTCCCTGCTCGACAGAGCTTACAATCTAATTAGGACAAACGAACAGGACAAACGAGATAAGGGAATATTAAAGTCAAGATGATAAAATAAGGGTTCTGAACAAGTGAATAGGATTAGGAGTTAAAAGCAGCATCAAAAAGGTGGGCTTTAGCTTAGATTTGAAGACAGCCAGAGATGGAGCTTGACGTACCGGCTCAGGAAGTCTATTCCAGGCATATGGTGCAGCAAGATAAAAGGAACGGAGTCTGGAGTTAGCGGTGGAGGAGAAGGGTGCAGATAAGAGAGACTTACCCAGTGAACGGAGTTCCCGGGGAGGAATATTTGAATCCCGGCAGTTGGTGTGGCACAGGTTCTGACAAGAAGTAATGTATCCAAACCAATTGTTTTGAAATTATTCTATATTTTAATATAAGTATCAGATTTCTTTACTCTTCAATACAATTGAATATTCAGATTTGCTCGAGAAGCCGAGTGGTTAGAGTACCAGGTTGAAAACCAGGGAAGCCCAGTTCCAATCCTGCTGGTACTCCTTGTGATCTTAGGCAAGTCACTTAACCCTCCATTGACTCAGGCACAAACTCAGGGGCCTCTTTTACTAAAATGTGTTAAAATCTAAGGCTCAACATGTTTTAACATGGGACCTTCCCATGTGCTAAGTCCAGATTTAACATGGGGGTTTATTAGGATTAAAAAAAAAAAACACCAACTTGTATTTATTTATTAATTTTATAGAAGTCTTTATTTAGTATTGAGAGACACAATACAAACAAGAGAAAAAATAAACATCAGCCCGCAGCCAAATACAGAAGCAACAATGAAGGAAAACAACCTCCACTTAACAATGAGCAAATAACTCTCAAACCCCAACAAACTACAAGCGCATGACCCTCTACGATTTCTAACCATTTTTGTAAATATCTCGCCTCCCCCCCCCCAAGGAGAACCCCCCCCTGCCCTCACCCCTCAACCTAACCTCCCCGCCCCCTCCCAACACTGGCAAAATTCCCCCCCTCCATCAGCAATGTTTCAAGAATGGATCCCATATAGCTTCCCACTTAGTCAGAGTGTGACAACAAATTGCCCAGAGTCAGATTCCACATTAATTCTTCCATTAATGCACAGGGCCTGCGAAAAATTAACATGTGAACACTAGGAGGCGATGTGCTCCCCCTCCATCAGCAATGTTTCAAGAATGGATCCCATATAGCTTCCCACTTAGTCAGAGTGTGACAACAAATTGCCCAGAGTCAGATTCCACATTAATTCTTCCATTAATGCACAGGGCCTGCGAAAAATTAACATGTGAACACTAGGAGGCGATGTGCTCCCTTGTTAAGTCTATGTTATCCAGTTAGCGTGTACCACATCCTCTCCCAACTAAATAAAAAATAAATTAACTCGTCATTAGCGCAGAGGCAATATGCTGCAAAACACGTTACTGCATTTTGTGGTAGCCAGCGAGACGGTTGATATTCTGTATCTGAATTTTCAAAAGGCGCTTGACAAAGTACCTCATGAAAGACTTCAGAGAAAATTGGAGACCCATGGGATAGAAAGTAGTGTCCTACTGTGGATTAAAAACTGGTTAAAGGATAGAAAACAGAGAGTAGGGTTAAATGGTCAGTATTCTCAATGGAGAAGGGTAGATAGTGGGGTTCCTCAGGGGTCTGTGCTGGGACCGCTGCTTTTTAACTTATTTATAAATGATTTAGAGATGGGAGTAACTAGTGAGGTAATTAAATTTGTTGACGACACAAAGTTATTCAACGTTGTTAAATCGTGGGAGGATTGTGAAACATTACAAGAGGACCATACGAGACTGGGCGTCTAAATGGCAGATGACGTTTAATGTGAGCAAGTGCAAAGTGATGCATGTGGAAAAGAGGAACCCGAATTATAGCTATGTCATGCAAGGTTCCACGTTAGGAGTCACCGAGCAAGAAAGAGATCTCGGCATCGTTGTTGATGATACGTTGAAATGTTCTGCTCAGTGCTGTGGCGGGTAAGAAAGCAAATAGAATGTAGGTATTATTACGAAAGGAATGGAAAACAAAATTGAGGACGTTATAATGCCTTTGTATCGGTGACCGCACCTCGAATATTGTGTTCAATTCTGGTTGCCTCATCTCAAAAAAGATTTAATGGAATTAGAGAAGGTACAGAGGAGGGTGACAAAAATGATAACGGGGATGGGACAACTTCCCTATGAGTAAAGGCTGAAGCGTCTAGGGCTCTTCAGCTTGGAGAAGAGACGGCTGAGGGGAGATATGATAGAGGTCTATAAAATAATGAGTGGAGTGGAACAGTCAGACGTGAATAATTTGTTTACTCTTTCCAAAAATACTAAGACTAGGGGGCATGCAATGAAGCTACAAAATAGTACATTTAATACGAATCGGAGAAAACGTTTCTTCGCTCAACGTGTAAACTCTGGAATTCGTTGCCAGAGAATGTGGTAAAGCTGGTTAGCTTAGTGGGATTTAAAAAGGGTCTGGACGGCTTCCGAAAGGAAAAGTCCATAGATCGTTATTAAACGGACTTGGGGAAAATGCACTATTTCTGGGATAAGCAGTATAAAATGTTTTGTACTTTTTTTCTGGGATCATGCCAGGTATTTTGTGACCTGGATTGGCCACTGTTGGAAACAGGCTGCTGGGCTTGATGGACCTTTGGTCTGTCCCAGTGTGGCAATACTTATGTACTTACTAAAAGCCCTCCTGGGAGAGGGAAATAACCAACTGTACCTGAATGTAACTCACCTTGAGCAACTACGGAAAGAGATGTGAGCTAAGTCCAAAGAAACAAGTTAACATGACAGGATTAGCTGTAGTTGCTAATATAAACACATATGGTTTGTTTTTTTTTTTTTTTTTTGGGGGGGGGGGGGGAAGGGAACTGCATTTATATTATGATGGGGGCTTAACAGGTATATATTGCTTAGGACCTACTAAATGGTTAATTCCGGCCTGAATGGGGCTCGCTTGGAATTCATGGGGCGGCAGCACATTGATCGTTTATACAGAGCAGCTGAACAGCAGGTAGGGGAAGAAAGGGGAGAAGGACTTGATAGTTCATCGAGTGGAACAACCCATGAATCCAAAGACAGAGAGAGTGGAAAGATTATATTTACAAAGGCAATGCAGAGACAGACAGGGAGATGGGTTGCGTGTATTTAGAAAAACAAGAGGGATCCAGAGACAGCGAGGATACTGGAAGAGTGCAAAAGAGGGACCCAATACAGAGGAAAAGAGTGGATGAGGGGGAAAGAACGAGGCAGAGACCGGCAGGAAGGAGAGAGAGAGAGAGACTCAAAGAGTGTTAAAGCGATGCACAGCTGAAGCGCGGCTCTGGCCAACACCTGCGCTTCCTCTCCTCCTCCCCGCGTCCCTCCCTCTACCGTGTCACCTGGACTCTCCCCGCCCCCTTCTGCCCTCCATACCTGGGCAGGGAGCGGAGGAGGCAGCAGCAGGAAGCGTTGGGCTGCGGAGACCATGGCCAGGGCACAGCGCAGGCAAACAGCGTGATCGGAGCCCAGCTCTCCTCCCTCCCTATCAGAGCCCAGACATGTCCGCCTGCGAGCTCTACACCCGGGTAAGTGAAGCGGGGGAATCCCCGCGGGGCCGGGCTGCTCCTTTCATGCGGGGAGTAGGAGGGGGTTAAACTGCAGAACTGCTCCCCTTTTAAAAATGCGCGCTTGCACGCTTCCGATACTCGGGAGCCCCCCATTCCCAGCCTGGGGCCCCTGCAGTGGGGAGGTGGGAGCGCAAGACAGGTGCAGGCGGGGCGGAAGTTTCACTGCAGTTTCGGCAAAAGTTAGGGACCATCCGCAGTTCTCCTCCTCCCTGAAAACGTCAAGAGTTGTCCTGAGAGCGGTCAGCAAGGAAGGCAGTGTCCAGGGGCACCTCTGACCCCCCCTCCCTCCCCGGTCCCAAATCTGCCTGCGAAAGAGGGACCCGCACTTTGGGTTGGTTCCTTCCTTTACTGCGTGCAAAGATTTATTGTATAATTGTAGTTAATTATTGCTTTGATGCATTTGCTGTCGTACCTGTGAAATTTCTAGAGAAGTGGATTATATGGGAAAAGGGGATTGCCCGCGATTTGACTCACCCCCTTCCCGTGCTTGGTTACTAAAAATCTCCCAGTAAGAGTAATTAACGCTGTTCAGCTAGGCAGCCTGGCAGCAGCTGGGAAAAGATTATTTGCTGGCAACGATCATTAGGAACTTTTTTTTTGTTTTATGTAGGTTCTGTTTGCAAAGTTTGCCTGAAAATGATTCTTTCAGTGCATTGTGCAATAGTCCAAAGTGCCCTTCTGTCCACTAACTTAAAATTTACTGTCCTGTTGTAATAATAATGATTTGAATAAGAAACCCTGTGTCATGCTTGGGCTTTGAAACCAGATGTGTTGGCCAGAGAGGCCCAGGTTGTCTCACATTCCAATCCAGGTGGTCCATTTTGTTTTGATGCCCTCTCCGTGGGCGCTTGATATGCCAAGTATTTTTCTTATAGCTAGAGTGGGCTTGGCGCATCAGGCGCCTGCCCCATCTGAGGTGATGTGGTCAAAGTTGGAGCTGGGCTAGTATGAGAAATTCCAGGAACTGCTGAGAAACTGTTCAAAGAATTTGAAAAAGACTAATAATGATGAAATGGAAAAGTGTTTCACCCAGAGAGGGTGAATATTTCTGCATGTTGCACATGGAATATGGCTTAATTGTCCTGTGCAGGAATACTGTGTTATGCTTAAATTCACATGTATGATCATTGGAATATATTCACTCATGTATCTATAATGTCAGAATGCAGGCTAAAGAAAACTGAAGCGTGGGAATGGGCATTCTATTCAGGTTTGACAGCGTGTGCTGTGTAGCTAATAGAATTGTTTTATATAATGCCACTGGTGTGCGGAGCTCAGCACATGTTTGCAATACACCTTCTGCCAAAGAACTTTCAAGCTAAAAGGATCTATTCATCAGAATGCATTAGACCCCTAGGAGTTTTGATAGATGGTCCCCTGTGTTTTAACTGGGGTTCAGTGTCTCATTGAAGAGCACACAGCACATGGTAGATAACTGAATTTGCAATGGGGTTTTCAAGTACAAAGCATTTGTACCTATCACTGCAGTACACCCCAAGCCAAATTAGCACCAGCTCCTTTCAATTTTCAAGCCCTCCCGCGGGAGGTGGTGGAGATGAAAACGGTAACGGAATTCAAACATGCGTGGGATATGCATAAAGGAATCCTGTGCAGCAGGAATGGATCCTCAGAAGCTTAGCTGAAATTGGGTGGCGGAGCAGGTGGGGGGAAGAGGGGTTGGTGGTTGGGAGGCTAGGATAGGGGAGGGCAGACTTATACGGTCTGTACCAGAGCCGGTGATGGGAGACGGGACTGGTGGTTGGGAGGCGGGAAATACTGCTGGGCAGACTTATACGGTCTGTGCCTGAAAAAGACAGGTACAAATGCAAGATATGAGTTTATCTTGGGCAGACTAGATGGACCATGCAGGTCTTTTTCTGCCATCATCTACTATGTTACTATGTAAGCTCAACTTTTTGTTCGGGGTTTGTGTCTTCTTTTTGTTTTCTTTTGCGACCTCTCAGGATGCTTTCTAGGTGGTCCTGGAACTGGAAGGGGTGTTTTCCTGTCATCAGGAAGTTATTCACTCTTCCCCTCCCTGGCACCTGGCCAGATCATGCCCTCCCATGTCCTTGCCAGCTATAGCCCCGATTTTCCTGCATCACACTCACTACATAATCGGCTTTATTTATGTAAGAGGTTTTCTAAACTCTCTTGTGTAGTGCATCAGCAATGTTCTTCCATCACATGCCCAGTTGCTCAAGCGTCTTACTGTTACTGCAACAGATTCATCCATTATTGTTGGCATCAAGGAGCATTTTCAATACTTAATTGATACTTATTTTCCTGTTCATCCACTACAGTGTTGGTTCTCTTCTACACCCACATCTGAAAGACAATCCAATTATCTTCCCAGATGATTTAAAAGCACAGGCAACCAAATCTTTAAGAAGGTTGTACCAAAACCAGATCGAAATGGAAGGCTCGAGTCCATCATCATCAACAACTCTGGATCCTCCGCAATCCACATTCCCAAAAAGAACTCCCCTCCAAAAAAATGAAAATGGATGTTGGCAGTTTTCTAAGCAACTTTTGTGAAACAATGCCTCCTTTTGAAGGCCCTTATTAATGAATTGGACAGTTGTTTATATTCGAGTGATGCAGATGACGATGTTTTGATTTTTTTTTTTTCTTTTTCTGGAAAAAACAAAAGTGCCGGCCCAAACTGGCAAAACTTGACCGGAGTATCTTGTACATTCATGCTGCCAGCTCTTCTTATGAGAGGACATTTTCTGTTGGGGGAAGGACTATGTAAGAAAGGAGAGCTAGACTGAATCGTGAGATTGTTGACGACTTACTCATCCACAGATTAAAAAATCATAACAGTGCTTCATAGGGCATATTTCTCCCTTGCTAGGGCATACAGAGCGGGGTGTATTTTGTCCCCCTGTTCATTTTAACAGGGATGATTTAGGATTTCTTGGTGTAGTAAAAGTCAGATATTGTTGGAGTTGGAAAAGCAGAGGATGGGAGGGAGAGGTTATTTCAGTTGCTTGGTTGTTTCTATTTGTGGTTTTATAAATAAGTTGTACAGAATATTCCTTTTAGTTACTTAGATTTAAATATAAAATCATAAGTGTTCGAAGCTTCGGCAGATGAGGACACAGTCCGCGGGGATGGGGACAGACTTTGTCCCCGTGTCATTCTGTAATTTAGATCCCGCACCTAGGCTGTTGATATGTTTCCTGGGATGATCATTCAGAGATGAGATAACCCAATCGAACATCAATATGAGCATTTCTGTACTAGTATGATTCTAATAAGTGTTAAAATGCACACAGTAGTCGTGGCTAATGTATTAAAGGTTTCTTTGATCCTAAGTTTTGAAATTAACAAATTGTGCTAAGGTGCATTCATCTCCGAGCAGGGAGTGCCTGGATACCAACAACAACAGTTTCAATGTTTGCATTTCGTATACAGCGTTCAGCTTCCTTTGTACAGGGGATCCTTCCTGCACATGTTGGTAGAGGAAGAGTAGGACTCTTGAATGCCATGTGATTGTGTTCAGCATCTCATGGGACACAGTTCTAAATGGAATGTCACATTGTTAGATAATGGACTGAAAATTGATGGTGGAATCTTAAAATATGCACGATTTTCACAGCAAATTTTCTGCACTGCCTTTTAATATTGTATGTGTGTATTCAGGTTTTCTCAATTATCTGCCAGTGAGGATGGGATTGTTCCCTGGACTCACCTCTCCCTTTTCACCTTAAAACCTCCTTGTATTTGCAAGCTGTGTGCTCTGAAACAGCCACCCTGGGGAACCTGAGTCACAGAGGGAGTAGTTCTAGGGCGAGGAGTGCTGCAGTAGTGAACATTTGTAAAGATCTCAGCTGGAGTCACAGTGCACTGTTGCATCAACATAATCGAGTCCTATTATGGAGATTTTACAAATGACAGAGCTCACATCCTATAGTCTGGGAAGGACACACCCTTTATGAACATTTTCAATTGGATTGCGCAACACACCAGCTTGTCTGACCCATTTTTTTTTTTTTTTTTGGCTACAAATCCTTCAGGTTGACTAGCACGTTATTTATTTTAACAACTTGTACCCTGCCTAAAATCTAGTCAGTTTCCAAATATACATACATACATAAATAAAAACCACATAGAACAAGCAACATAAAAATACAAGACCACAAGGTGGAGGAGGTAGTGTCGGTGCTGAAAGCGTTTTAATGGATGTTATACGAGACAAGCTTTGAGTACTGAGGGGCCCTTTTACTAAGCTGCGTATGAGCCTACATGTGTAAAGCACGCGCCAAATCGACATTACCGCCCGGCTATCGTGTGAGCCGGGCGGTAATTCTGAATTTGACATGTACCAAATCCCGCAGTAGAAAATGTTCTGTTTTCTACTGCAGGTTGCATACCCGGCGGTAAATAACAGTTGGCATGCACTGCATGCTTACCGCACGGGTAGCGTGTGAGACTTTACCGCTAGGTCAATGATGGCGGTAAGGGCTCAGGCCAAAAATGGACATGCGCTGGTTTCAGTTGTAGTGCACGTCCATTTCCCAACCCCTTAAAAAAAAAAGGCCCTTTGTCCTAGATGCGGGGAAAAAATGGGCCAGCGCATGCCCAAAAGACACGCTCGCACTACCGCAGACCACTTTTTACCGCGGCTTAGTAAAAGGACCCCCTGCTTGTTGTCCCACCCGAGTACAAGTCAAGAGGGGAATACCTGTGTCTTGCACTAAAGAACTTTGTGACGGAAACATTCCAGTTGGATTAAGCCGTAAAATGACTTGATGCTCATGTGGTTGAAACTCTGCTTCGGAGACCAAATGTATGATGCTCTAAGCATCTTAACAAGACGTCTCGGTAGTGTACTCTTTTTGTCTGGGTTGCCTTTCTTCATTCATATCTTTATAGGGTCTTTCAGAAGGGGGAGGTGAGAAGAATACAAAAAGTGTTCGTTTCTTATAGTCAAGAATCTCTTGCCCTGAGCTGCCTTTTCAGTTGTTTGTACTATTGTCTTGTCTTGTGGGTAGTGGCATGGTGGTATCTTATCTATGTGGTGGTCTGTAAGGCTTGGCTAATTTTACAGCTGGGTAGGTGGCCCTTCTGAAGCTCTAAACCTGAGAGTTGGAATACCCATGTTTTAGGCCTGGATTTTCTGCTTTTAATAATTAGGGTCCTACCCGGAGTTTTAAGCTCTGGCTAAAGTATTCTTAGCTAAGCAGTTTTAGTTTCCACATTTGTAATGCTTTTGGAGGATGTATGTTTATGAGCCGCTCAGAAGGTGATTAATGATTGATAATTACTAAAATAATTGAACAGGTAATTTTGTCTGTTTAGACAGTTCTAATATTTACTGATTCTATTATTATGTCTTTTTTTTTTCCTGGAGTTCTGTTTGCTAGTTGTAGATTTGACTTTATTAGTGTGATGTATTATACTGCCATTATGAGATTGTAACAGTATTTTATGTTTTTTTACTTCATCATGGCATACATAATTGCAAGTGTGGGTTATAAAAATAAATTGGAATGGAAGAATGGTACACTTTATCCACTGTTTTGGAGTACCTGGATTCCTAATTAGACTGAAATTGTTCCCTTCCACCCCTCTTTTAACAGCCTGAGATGTTTAATAGGCAGTACAGTCTCTTAATGTTGCTTTTATACTTTATGGTTGCTGCAGATCTGCCTTCCCCTTCGTTATGAGACCAAACCTGGCCCTCCAATGTGCAATGATAAAGGTACCACAGACCCCTTTTCAAAATGAGACAAAGCATTAAAGAAAAACACAGGGGTTAATATTCAGCGAGACTTAATCCAGGTAGGGACGACTCGTACCTGGGTCTCTTCATAACCAGGTTATGCCACTGAATACCCAGTCAGACCACCTCGACGGTATTGGGGTGGAGCTAAGGCAGAGCCTGTAGTTGCCCAGCTAGCAGTGATCGTTGCCTGATTAGTGGACTAAATAACTAGATAACGTTAGGACTGCTCTTTTTCTATCCTAACTTTATCTGGATACCATCTGAATATCACCAGTACGCGGCTAAGTGCTGGTGCCCATTGTATACCTGGATATTCAGTGCTGGTCAGTGCTGAATATTTAAGTATATATAAAAAAAATCCATAGTAGCTACTGTTTAAAAAAAATACTGCCACAGGGTGAATATTGACCTGACTATATATTTGCACAGTGTATTTTTTTGTTAGAAAGTTTTTTATTGGCAAGTCGTTGCTGCTGAAATTAAGTAGGCAGCTTGAATTCTTCAGAACAGCATCCTAAAAAGTCAAGCACACAGCTACTTCTGGAGAGCCAGATACTGGAGTGTGTAACCTAGTGGGAATGAATTGTATTAACCAATGAAAAAGCTAGAGTGAAAGCAAGAGTAACAGCCAATCAGTGGATGGCTTATGTCTGGGCTTTTCCTGACCGGAAGTGGGGCGCTTTTGAGTTAAAATCTTTTATTATTGTTATTATATATTTTTAAAGTAACAAAAATATGTATAAAAAATGATGTTCCAATAGGTGTTACATTACATGCTCAAATGAATAGAACAATGAAAACAATTAAAAAAAAAACCACAATACTAAAATACTAATGAACCTCATAAACTAATGGAACTTCATAACAGCACAAGAAGTCTCATTGCACACAAAAGGACACCAATTAGACATACTAGCCCACAGATTTTCAACGAGTAACAACCACATATTATCAAACCACACATGGGAAGAGGTACCATGGTCAGACCACAGCAAGCTCACTTTCACACTACAATGGAAAGAAAACATCAAGGAAAGAGGCCAAGAACCCAACACACATTCACAACCAGAGGAAAAGTAGACAGCCATACACTCTGGACGACATTACTAAATGAACTCAATGACACACCACCCGAGGATAAACACTTCAAGAGAAACAGGGACGAAACAAGTGAAAACACACTGAACAAAATAGCACCACTACTACTACTACTTAACATTTCTAGAGCGCTACTAGGGTTACGCAACGCTGTACAATTTAACAAAGAAGGACGGTCCCTGCTCAGATGAGCTTACAATCTAAAGGACAAAATGTCAAGTTGGTGTAGTCTAGATTTCTGAGTATAGGTGTGGTGGTTAGGTGCCAAAGGCGACATTGAAGAGGTGGGCTTTGAGCAGTGATTTGAAGATGGGCAGGGAGGGGGCTTGGCGTATGTGCTCAGGGAGTTTGTTCCATGCTTGAGGTGAGGCGAGGCAGAAAGGGCGGAGCCTGAAGTTGGCGGTGGTGGAGAAGGGTACTGAAAGGAGGGATTTGTCTAGAGAGCAGAGGTTACGGGTAGGAACGTAAGGGGAAATGAGGGTAGAGAGGTAAGGAGGGGCTGCAGATCGAGTGCATTTGTAGGTTAGTAGGAGAAGCTTGAACTCAAAACAGAAACAAAAATCACAAAACAACCAAGGCCCTGGTTTAATGACACACTATTAAACATGAAGAAACTCTGTAGGAAACTCAAAAGAGCTTGGGCAAAAAACAAAACAGATACTAACAAAACCATATGGAGAAAAGCCATAAGAGCATACACAGACAGCATAAAGAAAGTGAGAGCAGAACACAACAGTACATATGCGAACCCTGACCAGACCAATACAAAAAAAATATTTGAACCGATAAACTACTGAAGACCCAGAACATATTGGCAACAACTTGAACATCACCAACTGCCGATGAGCTTGCACAATACTTCAAAAACAAAATAACAAACACAAGATCAAACCTTGCAAAACCACAAATAGACATCACACTACCTACAGGACTGTGAAACACACAACAACCACACTGCAGCAGACAGAATATGGACCACGTTCAAACCACCCCAACTAGACACAGTAAAGACACTATTGACAAAATACGTGCATGCATACTGCCTACTTGACAAATACCCCAACTACATGATGAAAAACCCACCAGACTGGTTCATCGCCTACCTCACAAAACACATCACATGTTTGAAAGAAGTCAATTTCTAACAAACAAAGGCAACATAATACTCGTGCCTATCCCCCAAAACACTAAAAGCAAGATCAGTGATATCACAAATTATAGACCAGTGGCCTCAATACCACTACAGACCAAAACGATGGAAAGTCTAGTAACACAACAACTAATGGAATACTTGACAAAATTCTCAATTCTTCATGGTATTCTATGCCTGGAATAGACTCCCTGAGCCAGTACGTCAGGCTCAGTCTCTGGCTGTCTTCAAGTCTAGGCTTAAAGCCCACCTCTTTGCTACTGCTTTCGATTCCTAACCATGACTCTCTTACTCAACACCCTCACTTATCACCCCTAGCTGTCTGTTCGTCTGTCCAATTTAGATTGTAAGCTCTGTTGAGCAGGGACTGTCTTTTCATGTTAATTTGTACAGCGCTGCGTAAGTCTAGTAGTGCTATAGAAATGTTTAATAGTAGTAGTAGTAATCAATAGAAATAAAAGAAAATAAAACATGGGAAAGAAAATAAGATGATACCTTTTTTATTGGACATAACTTAATACATTTCTTGATTAGTTTTCGAAGGTTGCCCTTCGTCAGATCGGAAGTAAGCAAATGTTGGTAGATGACAGTATATATAAGTGAAACATCAAAGCACACCTTTCTACACATTTCTTCATAAATCTCAATCAGGTTTCAAAGCACAGCACTGAGACGGTCATAACCACCCTGATAACGAAATTCAGAAACATAATATTCCAAGGACCAAACGTATTACTACTGCAATTTGACATGTCAAGTGTATTTGACCTAGTAGACTACACCACACTAATGGCACTGCTCGACAACATAGGAATCAGTGGTTCAGGGGCAACGTGGTTCAATGGCTTCCTAAAGACCGGATCCTACATTGTAAAGATGTCCAACCAAACATCAGCCTCATGGATCTCTGAGTGCTGGATACCACAGGGGTCGTCAATATCACCAATACTGTTCAATGTAATGATGGCGCCACCTGGAAAAAGAACTGAATTAATGGATTTCAACCCATTTATATATGCAGATGATGTCACCAACTTCATACCTTTCCAAAATAATATCACAAACATACAGGACAAAATAAAAAAAGAAAAGGATTGGACCTCATGGAAGAATGGGCTACAACTTTCAAACTCAAAACTGAGCAGAGACAAAACCAAATTCCTAGTACTATCTTGCCCACACAACCCCACATCCTACCAAAAATTCACAATCAACCAACAAACTTATCACATAGAAACAACTTAAAATAGCAGGAATCATTCTCTACAAACATCAGCAGTAACATCAAAATGCTTCAGAACACTATGGAAACTGAGAAGAATAAAAGACTATTTCCCTAGGCAATCTTTCCGGATACTGGTCCAATCAACGATACTATTGCAACTAGATTACTGCAATGCAGCATATGTGGGGTGCAAGGAAAACACACCAAAATCATGGCAGCAAGACTGATTTTCAACAAATCGAAACACAAAAGAGCAACCCCACTGCTTGAAACACTGCATTGGCTGTCAAGGCAAGAATACTTTTCAAAGCGAGCACCCTAATCTTAAAGAAACTATTTGGAATGGCACCCGAATATATGCTTAACATGATTGAAGTAGCCTCAAGAAATGCTAGCCCAGTAAACAGAAATGATCTACTCCTACATCTGCACAACTGCAAAAACACCATCTATAAAACTATCTACACAGCAGGGTTCCAGATGGTGGAACTCGACACCAAAAACCATAAGAAGCATCACAAATCTCCTCCAATTCAGAAAAGAAATGAAAATCTACCTCTTAAAAAAAATTCTAAGGTTTAATCAGAAAGATATATTGTCACCTTCCTTTCAAATCTACCCTTCAAAAACTATATACTACTACTACTACTACTTAACATTTCTAAAGCGCTACTAGGGTTACGCAGTGCTGTACAATTTAACATGGAAGGACAGTCCCTGCTCAAAGAGCTTACAATCTAAAGGACACGTGAGCAGTCAGTCTGATAGGAACAACGGAACACAAAAGCTACCACTACCTTCTCCTCTTCAAATCTATCTCTTTAAAAAGTTTATGAATAACCACATGACCTATAGATGCCCACTCCACATTGCACAACACTATTGTAACCCCACCAAGATATAAATTGTTACCCACTTTGAACCGAAATTTGTTTTTGGATAATAGTGTGATACAAGAATGCATAAATACATTTTTTTAAAAAGAAGGGAGATGCTATGTAGAAACATAATAAACTGGTAATTTTCCGTGAATATTGGATATGAGTAGATAAGACACTGGTTGCCTTGAGCCTTTATATGCAAGCCATTGCCTTGCTTGTGGCCTATGCAAAAGTGTGGTGATCATGTAGCCTTTACTCCAGGGGCTGCAGAGAGCCTGCAGGGTGGGCCCCTTCCCACTTGGGAACATGGATGGAGCAGGAGCCAGGATCCTTCTTGTGTAGGAAGGGGTCCAGCCTCTGTGAATGCTGCCAGCACAAGAACAAGAAAGAACCGAGCAGTGATGTAAAAAGCAAGGAATTGCAGGACCTTAGAATGACCTCCTCTTCCTCTCTCCCCCCTTCAACAACTGGCGCAGCACTATATCCCAGTACATGGAGAAGCAGGGTTGGACAAGGTGGATGCAGAGGACAATAGGGGGAAAAAGTCATGGAGGTATAATAGATGAACCTTGATAGGACTAAGGCACTTGTGGCTGTTGAGTAATGGTTTATTTTTTAAACATTTGCATGAGGAAGCTCAGAATTCTGACACTTGTGTGGGTGGAGGGTTGAGGAGGGGCTGGGTGAGAATAGAGATCATTGGCATACCCGTGGGGGTGGGTCCTCAGGGGGTTCAGGCACCCTCTGTTTGATGGCTGGCAGGGATGCCAAGCCCCGCCAGCCAAAGATGTCTCCTGCACAAGTCCTGCCTGTGTTGTCCAAGCAGCACTTAAGTCAGCAGGTGTGCTTTGGACGCCAGTGCCGGCTTTCTCGTGCATGCTCAGTTCAGAGACTGAGCTGAAGATGCCCGGGAATGACAACATTGGTGGCTGGAGTGCACTACCAACTTGAGTACCTCTCTGGCAGCACATGTGGGACTTGCATAGGAGACCATTTTTAGCTGGCAGGCTTGGCATCCTAGCCAGCAAAGGTATATTTTAACATGGGGAAGGGGGAGAGAATACCTGATCCCCCCCCGCCCCTCAATCCACATTTAAGGACTCCCCAAAAATGGACTTCTGGCTATGCCCCTGCCTCAGATAATGATGATAATCTAGAACTAAAAACTACAAATTAAAAAAAACCCCAAAACACATACATTAATGAGTGGAGGAGTAGCCTAGTGGTTAGAGCACCGGCCTTGTAATCCAGAGGTGGCCGGTTCAAATCCCGCTGCTGCTCCTTGTGATCTCGGGCAAGTCACTTAACCCTCCATTGCCTCAGGTACAAACTTAGATTGTGAGTCCTCCTGGGACAGAGAAATATCCAGAGTACCTGAATGTAACTCACTTTGAGCTACTGCTGAAATAGGTGTGAGCAAAATCTAAATAAATAAAATACATACTGGAAGATCCACTAATGAAGTTTTGGTAGTTGCCTGAGGTTTTGTGAAACTTACAGGGTCTTTTACTAAAGAACATTTAAGCTGCTAACTTGTGAATTAGGTCATGCGAGTGCGCTGCTGCCATAACCGTTAATAGCTACTGTGGTGAGTGTATGATATTAACGCGAGCTAACTTTCATGTGTTGTTAGCTGCACTTAGCACTCTTCAGTAGGAGGCGCTAGTTGTGACCATGTTCTACACATGCTAATGCAGATGTTCATGTGTTCCAAAAGGACATGCTTGACACCTCCCAACGATTAACATGTGTGGGATAAACATAAAGGAATCCTGTTCAGAAGGAATAGATCCTCAGGAGCTTAGCCGAGATTGGGTGGCAGAGCCAGTGGTTGGGCGGCGGGGCTAGTGTTGGGCAGACTTATATGGTCTGTGCCCTGAAAAAGACAGGTACAAATCAAGGTAAGGTATACAGAAAAAGTAGCACATATGAGTTTATTTTGTTGGGCAGACTGGATGGACCGTGCAGATCTTTTTCTGCAGTCATCTACTATGTTACTATGTTACCATGCAGTGCCTGCATTTCTCTCATGCTGATTTCTGCTGTTAGGGCGTGCTAAATGCAAAAACTTTCTCACTTTGTAAAAGGTCCCCTTTTACAGTATTAAAAATGGTTTCACATGTGCTAAAAGTTTGGGAAGATTCCATTTGTTCCTGTAATATATACAGGGGTTTCCAAACCTGTTCTGGGGGAACCCCTAGCCTGTCAGATTTTCAGGATATCCACAATGAATATTCATCTGCATGCAGTGGAGATGAATATTCATTGTGGATATCCTAAGAAATCTTGACTGGCTAGGGGTTCCCACAAGACACGTTTGGAAACCATTGCTGTAATATCTTCTGTTTACATTTCCGTCACGGCTAAGTGAAAGACAGGTTGTCTGGCTAGGTAACCTGGCTGCTTTGAGATGCACATAGGAAGTGCAGGAAGCACCTTGAAGAACTTGAGAAATTACGTCTTAGAACATAATTAATAATCAGCACAGGGCAAGTCTTACCACTTGGGCGTATTTTTCAAAGGCAGAACAGATCAGAGGGTGTGGTTTTTCTTTTTAAAACTGCATGTAACTCAAATAAGGTCATTGGCATGTTCTTACAAACCACATACTCGAGCTGTAAGAATCGTACAGCACTTTTTAAGAATGTTCAGCAGATGTGGCTCATTTCGATCAGCCTTGGACTGATAAGTGTCGTTCACCGCAGAACCACACACTCAGCTGTTAGAAGTGTATTTTCGCCTGGGAAAAGCAAATTATATAGATTATATTATTTATAACCCACCCTTATCCAGGGTAGGAAACAATAAAACATAAATAAAATAACAATACACAGATATCGCAATATCGAAACCCCCCAAACCCCAGATGTAATCAGGGCAAATGAATATCGATACAAGCATGAGAAAACTGTGCGAGTTCTGCCTGTTAAATATCTCTGGCGTGAACAGGTGTTCTGTCACTTGTGTAGAATATAAACCTGGCCTAGCTGCAGCGTTTCAGAAATCTTGTTTTTGTTTCGGGACAGTCTCTGACTTGTACCTAGATGAGTGGGTATGAGGAACTGTTAAATGCCAAAAGAGAAATTGAGCCTAGTATGGAGAAGATAGGGGGCTGAGATGCAAACGACGCTGTGTACCTGTTTTTTGTTGTTGTTGTTTTTTTTAAAATAATGTTTGTTTTGAAAACAAAAGGGCTCACTAGATTCAAATGATCAAAGGAGAATTAGTAGCAAATGTTTTCCATTTGAACTTAATTTGAAAAATCATGTTTTTGTGGTCAGTATATTGTATGCCGGTCCATTCATCTTGACAGGATGGAGTTCTACCTCTGAACGCCTCAAACTGCATAAAGTTAAATTGTAAGCCACGTTTAATTGCTTTCTTTTTTCATTCTGGAAGTAGTCCTGGCTGCTAAATTTTTAATTGTGTAAATTGTTTATTTGAAAGACCCATATATGAGGGGTTACGGTAGTCTAAATGCAAGGTTCCTCGAGGCCTGTATAGTCATTCTTAAGTCACGGGGCTCAATGTAAGGGCACAACTGTGGAACCACATAGGGTCATGAATTTGGTATACATCTTTTCTGTGGTAGCTTTGTGAGCGTCTATAACTCAGATCTGCTTTTTAAAGTTTTTAAAAACAGGGTTAATAAAGTCAGGGCTGGTGTTAGGGGAAGAAGGTAACCAGGGTAAATGTTTTGGGCCTATACGTCACAGGAGGCTCTGAGCTTGCCTAGAACTAAAGGAGGCATAGGTTGCAGGCAGGCTTTGGGCCTCCTCCCAGTTTCTGGCCTGGGCCCAACAGTTGCCCTGAATAAAACCCAGATTTTGAACTTTGTTTTATAGCTAATGGAGTTACCATCCAGTTTAGGAGTTAAGAGCCAATGGTTTAGATTTGTGTGTGTATGTATATATTTTACTACTACTATAAATCATTTCTGTAGTGCTACCAGTCATACGCAGCGCTTTACAATTGAACATGAAGAAAAGACAGTCCCTGCTCAAAAGAGCTTACAATCTAAATCAGGACAAACAGACAGGACCAATAAGGATAAGGGTAGGACAGACAGAAGGACACATAGGGAAAGGGACTATTGAAGAGAGGAAGACAAGATAAAGGTTACAAGCAAGCGACAAGTTAGGAGTCAAAAGCAGCATCAAACAGGTAGGCCTTTAGCCTGGATTTGAAGGCGGCCAGGGATGGAGCTAGACGTAATGGCTCAGGAAGCCCATTCCAGGCATAAGGTGCGGCGAGACAAAAGGAACGGAGTCTGGAGTTAGCGATGGAGGAGAAGGGTGCAATTAGGAGAGATTTGCCTAGTGAACGGAGTTCCTGGGAAGGAGTGTAGGGAAAGATGAGGGTGGAGAGGTAGTGAGGGGCTGTAGAGTGAATGCACTTATAAGTCAATTTTAGACTTATCACTTGCCTTTTCCAGATATGAAATGAAGGCTAGCTGCATTCTGGCACAATTCCCATGCTAAAATTGGCATACATCTGTTATATGTGAGGAAATGGTAAAGAGGTTACTGGTGGTTTTCTCACCCTTTGTTTTTGTTTAGTTTTACACACAAGAAAGAAAACAAGACAGCAACCATGGGCGTTAACTCCTGACATGATGCAGGGAGTGTAACAAGCTAGCCACATAAATGTTAAGTAATGCCTGAATGATTCTGTTGCCTACAGTTAAGTTTTGTTTGAAGGTTTGTGGCCCAACATAGTGTGTACATGGTACTTTCTCTTTCTAGGGAAGAATGGTACTGTGCTACAACAGAGGAAGAACTTAAGCAGTGATTGATTGTGAAATATTAAAATATTCACCTCCAGTGGAGTAACCAGATCTGAATTTAAATTTTTTTTTTTATTTTTTGGTGGGGCCTCAAATTAAGGAGGGCAGGCATTAGACAGTTCTCTCACTGGCCAATGAATGCTGCCACTGACTAGGTGGCCATGCCCCCTGTTCACCTCTTTTTGAGAAGCAATATTCTGTTTAGTAATTTGTTTTTCCAAACTAGTACAGAACTTTTTCCAGTTCAGCCCTCCCCTCCCCTCCCTGCCCAAACAGGCTTGGTGTGCAGGTAATTCACAATGAATGTTCAGGAGATGGTCAAATTTGGGCCAGTGAGAGAACTGTCTAATGCCTGCCCGTGTTAATTTGAGGCCCCACTAAAAAAAAAAAAAAAAAAATTTTTTTTTTGTTTTTTTTAAATTCAGATCTGGTTACTCCACTGGAGGTGAATATTTTAGTATTTCACAATCATTGCTTAAGTTCTTCCTCTGTTGTAGCCAGGGCTTTTTTTGAGGGGGTACTTGTGGGTGCTGAGTACCTGCACCTTTTCCATTGTCTGCTAAAACTGACCCATGAACCCCAAGTTTGAATGAAAGAGTTCAGGCTCTACACACCAATTCTGCCTTGTCATAGGTTCTGTGACTGGTTGCAGGGGGCCTGGTTATTATGGGGTGGGTCCCTCAGTAATTACCCTGCCCCTGAAGGGTGGCTTAGCATTTGAGTACCGGCACCTTTTTTGGTAGAAAAAAATGCACTGGATGTAGCACAGTACCATTCTGGTCAAGGAACCCAGTTGAGTTCTATTTCGGAGTCGCTGTGTGAACAAGACTTGTTTGCGAGACTTGAGTAGGAAGAACCCATCTGGCCACCCTCTCTATGAAATTCTAGGGGGCAAAACCTCCTTTTCTTCTTGCTCCCTCAGTCTTCCCCCCTCCTCCACAAAACATGCACACTCTTCAAGATCACAATTTGAAGTGTATCCCTTCCAGAGGAATATAAGTAGGCATTGCACAGAGCTGGGAGCATTGTATTATTTTACTTGGGTTTTCCACATTGTTAGCCCGATACCATAAAACATATAACAAAGTCTCTCAAGCAGTACGGTTTAGGATTGTCCTAAAACACACACAGACACACACAGACACACACACACACACACACACACACCAAAATGTGTACAGAACAAGGATATGAAACTAGTGAGGCAAGCAGTCCATGGAAACAAAGTAATGTACTGTACTTGCAAAGAGGAAGGTGTTCACAGCTTTATTATTATTAGCATTTGTATAGCGCTACCAGACGCACGCAGTGCTGAACACCTGATACAATGAGACAGTCCCTGCTCAAAAGAGCTTACAATCTAAATAATACAGACAGACAAGACAGTTACGGGTGAGGGAAGTAATGGGTGAGAAGGGGGGAGGGCAATTCTTGTTCTACGACGACATGTACTGTTATTGCCATGTACCTCTTCAACCCCTTCTATGATCTGATGGGTGATGCACCCCGCTGCTGCTCTGTTCCTCTTTTTCTATCAGGCTCCTTGATGTATCAGAACCTGTGCTTGTTTTCTGAAAGTCTTGGAGGCGAGGCATTTGGGAATTACTTTGCTACTTGGTGAAACACGTTTTCTTTGAACTAATGTATATTTTGGAGAGGCTTAGTCTGGTGTGGATTTTTCTTTGTTTTTTTTTTTTTTTTTGTGTGCATGTTTTATTATAAGTGTTGCTGTACTGATCCATCAAGCCCACTATCCTATTTCCAACAGTGGCCAATCCACTGTTACAAGTACCTGGCAAGATAGAGTAAAACAGATTTTATGCTGTTTATCCCAGGAATAAGCAGTGGATTTTCCCAAGTTCTTCTTAATAATGGCTTATGGACTTTTAGTAACTTGTCCAAACCTTTTTTTTAAACCCTGCTAAGCTAACTGCATGTAACACATTCACTATCAAGGAATTCCAGAGTTTAATTACATATTGAGTGAAAAAATATTTTATCCGGTTTGTTTTAAATGTACTACTTAATAGCTTCATTGGAATTGTTCCCTGTGGGACTCAACCCCACCGCGCTATGGCTGAGAAGACAAGAGTCGCTCCCACCTCCCTTGCATGGTGTGGAGATGCACTGCTGACTGTACATTTCTGAGGGGAATGCCCTTCCTAGTATCATCTGTATAATTAAAAGTGGGATCAAAAAGGGTCTGAGCCGATGGCTTGGCAAAAGAATCCTGGTTTGATTTCTGAGTTGGATGGAGATTCTACAGATGCAACATTCACAGCCAGTGAGGGCACTGTCGGTCATCAGGAAGGGTGACACCTAGTGGCTGCATTAGAGTTTGGGAGATTGGGTAATGGAAAGGAGCCCTGCATAAAATGGCTTCTGGCTTCAAGACCGTGACTGCAATAACCAGATTAAGCACAGTGGGTCTACTCAAATGAGGAAAACATCTTGGGGAAATTTCCGGTGAAGACTCATGGCGTTGGGATCCCAGGCCTAGTTCTAGATAAGCCGAGAATAAATAGGGAAAGGCTTTTCTTTGGGATACATCAACGGATGATAGTCTCCTGAACAGAGGTATTAACTTCCCTGTGTCATCTGACTGAATGGGATATGTGGCATATTTGAATGGACCATTTTGTTTTCTCTTTAGAGATACTTTTTTATTTTAATTCTTGGTTTGGGTCTGATCTTAAGTTTATCAGGGGCTTTTGGTATTGACACCTGTGCTTATATAGGTATTTCACTACTGCTGTGTGGCTAGGTACAACTAGAAAAATACTAAATTTTGAAGGCATTTTGGTGGATGGGGAAGATAAAATTCTCCAAGGCCTTCACTGGAATGACATATCCTATCCTATATAATAAAACTCACCCTCAATGTTCTGAGGACACTGACGTCACTGTCAGGTCCTCCGGGCACTTCCTTCCGGTTCAAAGCCTTCGTGGTGGTGAAGCCACCGAAAACACTGTGTTGGGGCCCCACCCTCGCGTCAAACGTGATGACGTTGAGGGCGGAGCAATGGCGTCAGTGGCTTCACAACCAACGAATCAGCAGATTGAAGGTGGCGTGCCGAGGTTCGCAACAATGGCGGTCAGTGCCTTCAGAACGCCGAAGGGGTGAGTAGGGAAGGGGGCAGGTTCGGAAGGAAACCGTGCTAGTGCCCGTTTCATTTGCGCAAGAAACGGGCATGTTTTACTAGTAGTCGTATAAAAATACAAGTTTATACCTAGGGCTGTCTTTAGGTAAAACCACCTTTTTTATTTGGTAGCTCCCCAAAAGAAGAGTATACAGGGCAAAACTATAAAGCAGCAGCAAACGGAAAAATAGCGTTAAATTAATAATAAAATCCAAAACAATTCTTCATCTCAAGTCCCTGGATCTTGATCAGGTGCCTTCTTTAAACGCCTTGTTTAGTCTTCTCTTCTGAGGGTCCTGGTAGGATTCTCTCCTCCTCTTCTCCCTTCAAGGTCCCAGGCAGGGCAGTACCCTAGTCATCTGCTCCAGATTCATCCTGAAAAAGATGTTCACAGGAACAGTTCTCTAAAACGCAGTTCGTTAATTGGCATCAGATAAGCACTGTCGGTGATGGACTGGCTAAACAAAAATTGAATGCAAACAGAAATAATATGGATTGTTTGGATCATTCTTTTTTTAATGAGTTTAATTATTTACATTCATATTACATAAATGCATTGAAATTGAGATAAGATTCAATAAGATACATCTACCCCTTTAACCAAGGTGAGGAAATTTAACTTCTAAATTTGTCCACATTATTAAAACAAGGTACAAGGAAATAATGCTTAGGAACTTCTAAAAGAAAACTATGAGAGAGGAGCACAAAACGCCTGCAAACGATTTTCAGCATTATTAACCTGTTGGCGCAATCAGAGTAAGACCCCCCCCCCCCTCCCTTCTTTAGATATTATAAATTCCTGCATTTTCTTGGGATTGGCCTAGTGGTTAGGGTGGTGGACTTTGGTCCTGGGGAACTGGGTTTGATTCCCACTGCAGGCACAGGCAGCTCCTTGTGACTCTGGGCAAGTCACTTAACCCTCCATTGCCCCAGGTACAAATAAGTACCTGTATATACTATGTAAACCCCACAGAAAGGCAGCATATCAAGTCCCAATTCCCTTTCCCTATTTCAGATTCTACATGGAATGTTGCTACTATTGGAGATTCTACATGGAATGTTAATGTTGCTATTCCACTAGCAACATTCCATGTAGAAGGCTGCCCTTGCAGCCGCGCAGGCTTCTGTTTCTGTGAGTCTGACGTCCTGCACGTACATGTTGCTAGTGGAGGAGTGGCCTAGTGGTTAGGGTGGTGGACTTTGGTCCTGGGGAACTGAGTTCGATTCCCACTTCAGGCACAGGCAGCTCCTTGTGACTCTGGGCAAGTCACTTAACCCTCCATTGCCCCAGGTACAAATAAGTACCTGTATATACTATGTAAACCCCACAGAGAGGCAGCATATCAAGTCCTAGTTCCCTTTCCCTATTTCAGATTCTAGATGGAATGTTGCTACTATTTGAGATTCTACATGGAATGTTAATGTCGCTATTCCACTAGCAGGACGTTAGACTCACAGAAACAGAAGCCTGCGCGGCTGCAAGGCCAGGCTTCTACATGGAATGTTGCTAGTGGAGGAGTGGCCTAGTGGTTAGGGTGGTGGACTTTGGTCCTGGGGAACTGGGTTTGATTCCCACTGCAGGCACAGGCAGCTCCTTGTGACTCTGGGCAAGTCACTTAACCCTCCATTGCCCCAGGTACAAATAAGTATCTGTATATACTATGTAAACCCCACAGAAAGGCAGCATATCAAGTCCCAGTTCCCTTTCCCTATTTCAGATTCTACATGGAATGTTGCTACTATTGGAGATTCTACATGGAATGTTAATGTTGCTATTCCACTAGCAACATTCCATGTAGAAGGCTGCCCTTGCAGCCGCGCAGGCTTCTGTTTTTGTGAGTCTGACGTCCTGCACGTACATGTTGCTAGTGGAGGAGTGGCCTAGTGGTTAGGGTGGTGGACTTTGGTCCTGGGGAACTGGGTTCGATTCCCACTTCAGGCACAGGCAGCTCCTTGTGACTCTGGGCAAGTCACTTAACCCTCCATTGCCCCATGTAAGCCGCATTGAGCCTGCCATGAGTGGGAAAGTGCGGGGTACAAATGTAACAAAAAAAAAAAAAAATAAACATCTACAGGCAAATTTTATGTTTCAACGCTTTTATTGATGACATTGCAAAATAGTTACCACATTCCATTTTAAAAGGTACAATAACTTAACCATGAATAAGCAAACAGCTAATACATTTTGTTATCTTCTGTCATCAAGCTTTTATCGTTTCCCCCCCCCTCCCCATGCCCATCTTCTTGGTATCTTTAATCAGTTAGTATTGCTCTACCAATTTGCATAACTTTTTAATTCCAAAACAACTGGTCATACTATGATATTTTAGTTATTTAACTGTTCATTATCCATTATGTTTTCATTTTGGGCTTTCCTCTCTTCTTCCCTTCTCCCATGAACCCCCCTCTCTTTTCCATTACCGTTATTGAGAGGTGCATGTATTGATAGTCTGTATCATATCCATAAAATCTCATATACAGGCAAATTTTAATAAGAAAGTTCCACCCAGAGCGACAATTCTTGGTTTCAATCCCATGAATTCCCGCCTTCTTTTTTGTGTATCCTTATTTAAACCAGGAAATATTTGTACCTTAGCTCCCAGGAATTGTGCAGTCGTATATTTGAAGTACAATCGAAATATATTATTTCTGTCTTTTTTTTTTTCAAACGCAAAAGTTACAAGGAGGGTTGTTCTTTCATTTATTACGTCTAAAGAACTTTCCAAAAATTCCGTTAAATTTAATTCCGACTGAGGTTCCGTGGGTAGGGTTTACAATAGGTGGCAGCCCTTCCTTCGGAAGTCCCAGTATTTCAGCAAAGTATTTTTTTTTATCACATCACCTGCAGGAATCAAAGGTGATTTGGGGAAATTAAGAAATCTTAAGTTATTTCTCCTCATTTGATTATCTAGGTATTAAAATTTTAAAGAAGACATTCAAGCTTTGAGAGTGTGTGTGTGTGTGTTTGTTTTTTTTAAAGCACCCAAAAATATATAGTTGAAGAATGCCACCCCTTTCCCTTCTCCCACCCTCACCCAATCGCTACAGGCGTAGGGCCTCTTTTATCAAGCTATGCTAGCGGCTCCTGGGCCCCGATGATCAGAAGCCCCGCACAGTTCCAAACAGCGCTCTAAAATTAGCACTTGAACAGTGCGGGGGCAATAATGCTTCCATGATCAGAACTAATAGAATGCAAATTTAGGCATGCTATTAGCTCTGATCATAGAGGGAAAGTGTGGGAGGATGGTGCCTGAGACCTCCCGCGCTTGTTTGACAGATCTGGGCTGTCAAACGCAGGAGACGGAGGTTCATTGGACCCCTGCCGTTGCTGAGCCCTGATGGTCTAGTGCCCCCCAAAGCCCCTACCCAGACAGCGACACAGGGGCCTGGGGTGCTGGAGATCCGGTTAATCTCCATCTTCCCTATCACCCCCACAACCCCCAAAATAATCCCTGGTGGGCCGGTGGGCTACTAACCTAGCCCCCCTCCCCCACCTACCCTGTGGTCTAGTGGCCAACCCCCCACCTCAGTACCTCTGTGATAGAGGAGGGAGTAGCGCACTGCCTCCTCTTCCAGTGCTGCCTTCAAATTGGCTGCGCCCTGCCCAGTGCGTCTTGGGATGCACTGGGCGGGGCTTCTCTACCGTATAAGTGAGGAGGTACTGGAAGGGAGGAGTTGGCTGCTAGACCACAGAGAGCAGGGGGGGGGGTTTGGCTTAGTAGCCCACTGTGCCACCAGGGATTTTTTTTTGGGGGGGGGGGGGGTTGGGGCTGGAGATCAGTGGATCTCCAGCCCCCCAGGCCCTTGGCGATGGTGGGGGTCTGGGGGCCCATTGGACCCTCCAGCATACGGTGGCAGCTCGGGCTGACATTGACGCCTTAGCTCAGCGGTATTGAGGGGCACGGGCACTGTTTGCCCGATGATCATGGGTGCAAAGGTAAATGTAGGCACTTTTCCAAAGCTAGTGGCCTCTAGCACCTCCAGTTACCTTTGATCATCAGGCTTCTGGTGCAGTAACAAAGCCTGTTCACTTTGGGTTCTGTCGACATTGCCGGGTGGGAACCACTAGCGCAGCTTGATAAGGGAAATGGGACTTGATATACCGCCTTTCTGAGGTTTTTTGCAACTACATTCAAAGCAGTTTACATATATTCAGGTACTTATTTTGTGCCAGGGGCAATGGAGGGTTAAGTGACTTGCCCAGAGTCACAAGGAGCTGCAGTGGGAATCGAGCTCAGTTCCCCAGGATCAAAGTCCACTGCACTAACCACTAGGCTACTCCTCCATAGAGGTCCGTAGTGGGCAAACTAGATTGTGACAGTCTTGGTCGGAGGTGGAAGGTAGATTTATTTTTGGGAGGGGGGGCAACCATGTTGGGGGGTGGGTGGGTGTCCAGTGCTGGAAAAGTTTCAGGGCCAGTTGAGAGACTGATGGCTGCACAATAGTGACTTACACAAAAAGGGGGAGTGAGAATAAATACAGGGTGAAAATTAGGCGTTGTGAAAAATAAACTCCCTTTTACAGTAACGATCAAAACTCAAAAAAGTATATTGCAATTTTATGACATTGTGCTCATAAGAATAGAGACTGCTCAGACACTTAAGTGCTAGTCGCATCTCAGTTAAATATAATCACTGCACAATAAACTTTTTTTTTTTTTTTTTTACTGCCAGCTGGATACTAAGAAAAATCTAATTAAAAAAATAGAGGGAGATTCCCGGTCCCCAATAGATTTTTCTTTAAACAAGTGTAACTGCCTCTTATAGCTGAAGCAATAGCGAGTTACAGCATTGGTGCACATGGATAGATGCGACTCTTCAAGCTAAAATTTCATCCCCCGTTTTGTTTTTCCACATGTAGATGCAAATGAAAGTAATTCACTACAGCATGGAGCTGAGCTTGTTTTTCATGTTTCAGACACAAGCAAACTCACAGACCTTACTGAGTCTTTTCTGTGGCTGTATGAAAGTCTGGCTGAAGGTGCATGAATATTTGTTTGGATTCCATTAGAGCGATTTAGTTAGAAATGAAAATGGCAGCGGAGAGAATCGGCTTCACCCAAGCCTGCCAGCGCTGATGGGAATCCCTGAATCCATACACATGGAAATCAGAATGTCTGACAGATGGTGTTTCTTTTCTCCCTGGTTGTCACCATGCTTTTCTGTTCTCATCTTTTTGCAAAGGGCACAGCTCCTGTCTTTGCCTTGCCTCAGAATCCACGCTAGGTAGCTCACTTTGTATACCAGGTATTTCTTTTTTTTCCTCATGCCCCTTTAGTAATGAGTTTTTCTGCAGATGGTGGGGCTGTACTGCACCCTCACGCAGAAGACCTCTTGCCTGTGGGAAGCAGCGAGTTAATTATACTGTCAGGTTTACTTTAAGTGAACACCCTTTGTACTGAAGCTCCATTTTATTCCTCTGAGGTCACTTTTTCTGAATTGCACCATCAGGTGCTGCACTTTGCACTGTGCTTTGGTTGGACTTTATATGTATACCCGAGTTTGATTTGTCCTTGCCTTTCTCAGGGCACCCACTGTTAACGTCTGTACAGCACTGTTCTTGTACTACGTTCTGAAGCTAACATCGAAGCCTCTTAAAATGTACACTCCAGCCCATCCATATCTATTCAGTCACGATCAGGGCATAGAAGTCTGCAGATAGCAGTGCTGTCTTACCAGTGGCGTACCAAGGGAGGGGGGGGGGCGGTCTGCCCTGGGTGCACGCCACTGGGGGGGTGCCTGTCCTTCGTTCGTTCCATGCTCCCTCTGCCCCAGAACAGGTTACTTCCTGTTCCGGGCAGAGGGAGCATGGAACGAACGAAGGACAGGCGTGCGGCACCACCCCAGCGGCGTGCACCCGGGGGATCCTTTCGCCAGGAGGGGGTACGCCACTGTATCTTACTAGTTCCTTTACTGTCAGCCCTGAGAAACTGTCCAGTTTCATATGATCACAGGGGCTTTGCAGTGAGGTAGGACATGCCTGAGGAAGTTGTGGGATTGTGAGGTGTGCAAGGTTATAAGGATAGGAATGGGCCCCAGCTTTACTCCGGTTTAGAGCAGTGTTTCCCAAGTCTAGTCCTGGAGGACCCCATGCCAGTCAGGTTTTCAGGATATCCACAATGAATATGCATGAACTTGATTTGCATGCACTGCCTCAATTATGTGCAAATCTCTGTCATGCATATTCATTGTAGATATCCTGAAAACCTGCCTGGCAAGGGGTACTCCAGGACTGGACTTGGGGAAATACTGGTTTGGAGTACCGATTTTGTGCTATTAGATTGCCCCCAGGTCCTGGTGTTGCACGTTGGAAGCTTGAACTCCAGGCTGGCGGTGAAATCGGGAAGCGGGACTAGAACTTTATCCTAAGCGTCGGAACCTGCTTAAAGTCAACTTCCAATAATCAACAAAACTGGAATTAATAGACTATCAAAAGTAGAAAGCTGAATGTAACTCACTTGACCTAAAGGCATGCGCTAAATCCAGAATTTGAGAATGCATTTGAACAGGGAGGGGTTTTCTTCAGTGGCAGAGTGAGTGAACAGAGATTCAAATCCTGCTCCCTTTCTCTGCCGATCACTTACCAATCTGCAAAGTTTTGCTTTGCCAACAGAAATTAGGCTGAAAACAAACAGTGAAATAGTTAAGAAACGCTTAAACTTTTTCTATTTAAGCGATATTTAAATGATTAAATTTGTAACTGCAAATGGTTATGTATACTTTTAGTTACGTAGCTGGATTATCTTATTGTGATCCACTTTGAACCATATACATAAATGTGCAATGTAAACGGAGCTGAAACATAATGGAATGTAATTTTGTTTAACTCTTGAACTCCATTTGCCATCTTGCATTTATATGTGCAGAGCTACATATGTTGCTTACATGCAGTTGGTTTCCTCATTATGGGGTCCTTTTACCAAGCTGCGCTAAAAAGCGGCTGGTGCTGTTGTCAGCATATGGGTTTTCTGCACCCTGCGGCCACTTTTAGCGTGGCAGTAAAACGGCTGCCTTGGCCTTTTATTTTTTAATGGCCACGAGCTAATTTCCCCATTAGCACTTGGCTATTACCATGGGAGCCCTTACTGGCACCTCTTTAGGAGGTCTTAAGGGCTCCTGTGCTAACCCCATGCTAATTGAGTAACACGCGATAATGTGCTCGTGCTACCTGATAGATCTGCTCTCTGCCCACGGTCATGCCTCCCGCGCTGCACACAATAAGTGGGAATATTATCACAGGACGCCCCCAACACATCACACGGTAATGCTCTTTTAGCTTACGGTAGGTCTGCTTTAGGCCTTCTGTGCCTTCGTAAAATGGCCTTTAACAATGTGTTGTTGAACCAGTTTGTGATTCTTAAGTTTCATTTTTCGGACTTAAGCATACTGCATAAGGCACTGAGTGATGCTGCCCGTGCTTGCTCCTGCTGAGGAAAATAACACATGCATTTCCCACTGCCCTATATGTATTTTCTAACAGGCCCAGCAGGCCTTTTATAAAATAGACTGGAAAAATTGTAATAGTCCTGACGTGCTGTTTCTGACCTAAAATGCCCTATGCAAAATTAGACTTTATGGTTCTTTACAAACTAGAGAGAAGTGTCATCTTGGGGTTAGAGGGTGTTGAAGTACTTCATCCCCGCCCCCCCCCCCCCCCCCCAAAAAAAAGCCTCAGTTAGACCTGAAGAAATATATTTGTTTAATAATGCGAATTGTGTGAAATTGTTCCATCACCCCCCACAACTGCAAATGGTTAACTTTTTTCTCTATCAGCATTGATAGCCTCCTCCCTGCATGTTTATTAATGTATATGCATTTTGAGATCCACAGAAAGTTGCTGTTAGCTGTACTGCCATTCCACCAGGTTAGGCAGAACGATATAGATCTTTGATTTGTTTATTTGGATTTTTCTCACACCTTTTTTCAGTAGTAGCTCAAGGTGAGTTCCATTCAGGTACACTGGGTATTTCTCTGTCCCTGGAGGGCTCACAATCTAATTTTGTACCTGAGACAATGGAGGGTTAAGTGACTTGCCCAAGATCACAAGGAGCAGCAGTGGGTTTTGAACTGGCCACCTCTGGATGTCAAGACCAGTGCTCTAACCACAAGGCCACTCCTCCACTCCACATCTATTTTTTTTTTTTTTGTTACATTTGTACCCCGCGCTTTCCCACTCATGGCAGGTTCAATGCGGCTTACATGGGGCAATGGAGGATTAAGTGACTTGCCCAGAGTCACAAGGAGCTGCCTGTGCCTGAAGTGGGAATCGAACTCAGTTCCTCAGTTCCCCAGGACCAAAGTCCACCACCCTAACCACTAGGCCACTCCTCCACTGTTGCCAGGCCTCTTTTGTGGAGTACTTACTTTACTAGCCTGACTTAGTGTGACTTCTTTTTTTGCATTTTCAGAAATGTTTGAAAGCATATCTATTCAGTCTAGTGTGTGTGTTTATTCTTTTAAGCATTTTGATTTTGGCTTATTTTCTTATGCTTGTATTAATTTCATTCTGTTGTCTGTTGTCCTTCACCTGATTATGGGATCCTTTTACTAAGCTGCGGTAAAAAGTGGCCTTAGCGTGCCTTTACGCTGGTTTTTCCCGTGCACAAAGTCTGTTTTTACCACAGCTGGAAAATAAAATAGTACCATAGTAGATGACGGCAGGTAAAGACCTGTACGGTCCATCCAGTCTGCCCAACAAGATAAACTCATTACATATGCTATGTGATACCTCACATGTATACCTGGTCTTGATTTGTCCTTGCCATTTTCAGGGCATAGACCGTAGAAGTCTGCCCAGCACTGTCCTTGTGCTAAAATTTCTGAAGTTAGCGTCCAAGCCCCTGAAAAGCTCCACTCCAGCCCATCCAAATCTATTCAGCCACGATCAGGGCACAGCCTATGGAGGTCTGCCTAGCAGTGGCCTGGTTCTCCAACATCTGAAGCTGAAAATGACCAATTTTTCAAATTAGTGGCCATGTGCTAATGTTGCCATTTAGTTGCAGGTCCAAGCGAAAAAAAGGGACAATACGACTTCCACAAAAGTCAAGGAGCAAATCAAAAGTGGAAGAATAGGACTGTTCCAAAAAACACAGGTAAAATAGAAGCAAGAGATTCTCAAAAGTTTTATTTGCCAAGAAATAATAATAATCCTCAATGCAGTGAAGAGGTAGCCCAAGTTGACCCTACATGGGCTGTGTTTTGGCGTAACAGCCTTCCTCAGGGGTCGCTTTAGGTCAGACCAGTAAACATTACTTGGAAACAATGTAGATTTTCCAAAACACAGAGGGGTCCTTTAACTAAGCTGCATAAGCACCTACATGCACCCCAACGCGTGCCAGTTCTGAGTTACTGCCCGACTACCGCGTAGCCCGGGTGGTAATTTCATTTTTGAGGACACGCGCCAGAAAATATTTTTATTTTCTGGCGAGTGGGCAGTAATCGGCATTCTGACACGCATTGACCATTAACGCCCGGTTAACTTTTGAGACTTTACTTCTAAGTCAGTGGCTGGCGGTAAGGTCTCAAACCCAAAATGGACACGTGCCAATTTTCATTTTGTCACACGTCCATTTTCGCCCCCCCCCCCCCCAAAAAAGCACTTTTTATAGGTGCACTGAAAAATGATCCTGCCTGTGGCCAAAACCCGCGCCTACACTACCGCAGGCCATTTTTCAGCACACCTTATTAAAACGACCCCAGAGCGAATGCTTTGAAGCCAGATAAGCTTCTGTCTAGCATCGTTCGTTCTTCTAGTTTGCCTACTTCTTCCATTTAGTGTGCAGCCATTACCAAAAATTAGCACTGCCACTTATTTTGTAGTTGGTAAGGGCTCACACATTAATTCTGCGCTAATCAGTTAGCGTGCGGTAAATGATTTGTGCCGTTATGCCCACTCTCCACCCCTAAACTCGCTCCCTCAGAGAAAAATATGTGGTTTGTGCATGCAAATTGAGCTTTCACTGCAGGACTCTACTATTACTACTTAACATTTCTAGAGCGCTACTAGGGTTACGCTGCACTGTACAGTTTAACAAAGAAGGACAGTCCCTGCTCAAAGGAGCTTACAATCTAAAGGACGAAATGTCAAGTTGGGGTAGCCTAGATTTCCTGAGTAGAGATGTAGTGGTTAGGTGTCGAAAGCGACTTTGAAGAGGTGGGCTTTGAGCAAGGATTTGAAGATGGGCAGGGACGGGGCCTGGCGTATGGGCTCAGGGAGTTTATTCCAAGCATGGGGTGAGGCGAGGCAGAAAGGGTGGAGCCTGGAGTTGGCGGTGGTAGAGAAGGGTACTGAAAGGAGGGATTTGTCTTGAGAGCGGAGGTTACGGGTAGGAACGTAAGGGGAGATGAGGGTAGAGAGGTAAGGAGCTGCAGATCGAGTGCATTTGTAGGTTAGTAGCAGAAGCTTGAACTGTATGCGGTACCTGATCGGAAGTCAGTGAAGTGATTTGAGGAGAGGGGTGATATGAGTATATCGGTCCAGGCGGAAGATAAGACTCCTCAGTGCATTCCACGGTAAGCCCTTTTAAGCTATGGAGCCCTGTGTATGTTTTGTAAGCCACCTAGAATTGCTTATATAGAGCAGGTTATAAATGGTTAAAATAAACTAGAGGTTTCTATGTCTTGCTGAGATGGCTTTTTATGTCCTGTATCAAGTTGTTTGCCTCTTCTGCTGGGGACAGTCCTTGTAATGCCTCATTACTGAGATCCTTTGATTTGCTGTTGGACTGGCCTCAATCGGTTGTTTTTCTTATTAGCTGCAGTTGCATGATCACTGGAGTGAAAAATTATTCACAAGCAGAGAGTTATTGCAGTGGTGGCTCAGCATTTCCACGGAGCTGTAAATCCTGCAGCGGCAGAGCAGGGGGTGCACAGCCCCACTCCTCAAAGACCACAAACTGGTTTGATTTTCAGAATATCCACAAAGATGATTTCTTGTGCCTTGAGTTTTAAGAACTGGATTAATTTGCATAGTGTGATCATCCTGTAGCAGTAGTGTAGCCAGGAACCTTTTACAGGGGGGTGTGTCTCCCCCCCCCCCCCCCTTAAAATCCTCTGGGCTTTAGCCTTCACCTAGGCAGTGGCACTCATGGGTTGCTTGCGGCCTGCTCTAGGACTTCCTTCCTGAACTGTCCTGCCCCCCACCTCACCCCACCCCCAGAGGATTTTAAGGTGGGAGGAGCCGGGTCTGACAGGAGACGTGCAGGCCACTACACACCTAGTTTCTAAATACACCACTGCCCTACAGAGCAGGGAACTTTTTACAGGGAGTGTTTCTCTGCTCCTCCCCCCCCCCCAGTGCCCCACCCCACCCACCTTAAAATCTAAGTTCTGGGCTTTAGTCTTCACCCAGGCAGCAGCACTCCTGTGCTGCTTGCGGCCTGCTCCAGGACCTTCCTGAACTGTCCCCCCCCCCCAGCCCACACTCAGAGGATTTTAAGGTGGGAGGAGCCAGGTCTGACAAGGGGGTTTCTAAATACACCACTGTCCTGCAGAGCTGGAATTGTGCACTGCCTCCACGACACACAAGTAACATAGTAGATGACGGCAGAAAAAGACCTGCACGGTCCACCACTACTACTACTACTACTTAGCATTTCTATAGAGCTGCCAGGGTTACGCAGTCTGCCCAACAAGATAAACTCACATGTGCCATTTTTTGTGTATACCTTACCTTGATTTGTACCTGTCTTTTTCAGGGCACAGACCGTATAAGTCTGCCCAGCACTATCCCCACGTCCCAACCACCAGCCCTGCCTCCCACCACTGGCTAAGCTTCTGGGGATCCCTTCCTTCTGAGGAGGATTCCTTTGTTTATCCCACGCATGTTTGAATTCTGTTACCGTTTTCCTCTTCCATTTGTGGATGTCTCGGAGACCCAATCGGTTGGGTGGTCTCCGAGTCCAGGTTGAGAACCACGGCTTTAACACAAATTGCAGGTGTGGTACACAAATGGTCAGGTTTTCAGGATAACCAATGTACTTTCAGCTTTTTCTAGTCAAATTAGATCATTTGTATACATATTTTTCTCATGCGTATATACAATAGATGTGCTCTGATATCCTGAGCAGTGGTTTCACACAGTATGTGGGAACGTGACATGTCTGATCACTGTGTATTTCCTACAATTTGATTATCAAATTAGGGGATGAAACTCATTAGCAGTGTTCAAGAGACGTGGTGTATAAGTTAACATAAACGTAAAAGATCACTATGGATGGGTACGGTTCAGGAAGACAGATATTTGCTTCGGTTCCTTGCCTTGAATGAACTTTCAGGCCTGATTTGTTGCAGGACCTCTGGCTAAGATCCAAAGGCAGGAACTAAGCTATGATCTGAGAACATTCTCTTTTTGGCCTTCTTAGCTGAGTTTAGGAATCCGTACAATATATGGTATTTGACACCCTGCTGCCCAGTGCCATTTAAGAACATCATAAGACCAACGTAAGAAACAGGATTTAACCTGGCATAACCTGCACAGAACAGCCATGGTTGCAACCGGTGCTTTTGCCCTAGAAAAAAGGATGTCGGCACTCGCATTTGCAGAGTTGTCCTTATGGGGCTGCAGCATGACCACTAAAACACCACTGCAATCAGATGCAAAGGCTATGAAAAGGTAGAATATGAAATATTGCACCAGTCCCTAGCACAGTGCTTCCCAATTTTGTTTTTTTTTTGCCTCTGACCCCATGGCTGTGGCCAAATAAAATTGTGACATTCCCTCTGGAGGTGCAGAATAATGATGCATTTATTCCATTCTGTTCCGTTCTTGTATTCCGACCGTTATTCCTAAACTGGATTCACAGCGGTTCATGTAAGAGAAATCTCAATACTTTACAGAGGAAAAAAAAATGTGCAAAACCAAAAGCAAAGTGGAGGAGTGGCCTAGTGGTTAGGGTGGTGGACTTTGGTCCTGAGGAACTGAGTTCGATTCCAGGCACAGGCAGCTCCTTGTGACTCTGGGCAAGTCACTTAACCCTCCATTGCCCGCCACATTGAGCCTGCCATGAGTGGGAAAGCGCGGGGCACAAATGTAACAAAAAAAAAAAAAAACAACTTTCGGGGGGGTGGGGGTGGGAAAGGGAGGGAAGGGCAGGTGGTAAAGGAAGGGAGGGATGGGAAGGAATAATGTTGACGTTGCCAATAATTGAACCGATGTAGATATTATATCAAAAATTTGCCTTCTTTCTCAGTGAGTGTTGTATATTTTGAATGATCATCAATAAAAAAAATTGTTGAACCATGAACTTAACTTTCAATTAAAAAGGTCTTAAGCATCTTCCTAAAGATGGTTGTTGTCAAGAACATAGGTCACGCGTTCCATTGACGTGCTGCTTGAAAAGGGAGCGATTTTTCAAGAATAGATTTTAATCGGACATTTTTCATGGAAGGGTAACCTAATGTTATAATCCAATGATAACAAAGATTAGAAGAAGGAATCTCTAATAATTCCACCAACCTTTCTGAGTTGGACCCAAAAAGCGCTATAAAAAATGTAAATGTATTGTTTTAAAATCAGATACGCTGTGCAATAGATAACCAATATAGGTGAAACACTGTCAAACCAACCCTAACCAGAAATTGGTCTGGCTGCCATGTTCTGCATTAATTGCAGACGAGCTTTCAATTTACAGTTAATCTGGGAATATAAGGAGTTACGGTAGCCTAATAGGGGAAGAAGAGTGGCCTGCGCCAAAAGTCTAAAATCTTCTTTCCATAAGGAAGATGTAATTGTCTAAGTTAAAAAAAAAAAAAAAAAAAAGAATCTTTTATTTGGGGGCACCAACCTGTTTATCAGACGTAAGAGTAGAATCTAAGATAACTCCCAGTACTTTGGAACAAACCTCAGTTTTCAAACTTTCACCAGAATCCAAAACACCAGAATTATCTGGGATATTTTCCCCAAACCAGAGTAACTTAGTCTTTTGTTTGATCGTGCACAAAAAAAATGTCTAGTTGCCCAATTACCAATATAAGCTACATAGTGGAGGAGTAGCCTAATGGTTAGTACAGCAGGCTTTGATCCTGGCAACCTGGGTTCGATTCCCACTGCAGTTCCTTGTGACCTTGGGCAAGTCACTTAACCCTCTATTGCCCCAGGTACAAAAAAACGAGATTGTGAGCCCTCTAGGGACAGAGAAAGTATCTGCATATGATGTGTACAGCGCTGCGTACATCTAGCAGAGCTATAATAAATGATTAGTAGTAGTAGTAGAACTCTATTAAACATTATCAGACGTTCCCTTCACAGGTTGTGACCCCAAAAGCAGGTTTTCTGAGCCCATTTGAGGTTCCCACCCACAGTTTAGGAAGCTCTGCCCCAGAACACACCTTTATTGGAAAACAAAAAATAAGGAGGACTTGGTTAAATCTCTACACAAATACTACATGTTATGTTTTAGCCACAGAGTACGTGGACAGTTCTTCACTTAATACAAAATAAAATGGTTAGATTGCTAGCATATACACATGTGTGCACAGATTTGAGTGTATACGCCATTATGCTGCCTAAGTGCAATTCTGTAGATAGATGCATATCTTGCATAGTGTGAATTTGCAAGAGGCTGTACACGTGGCCAGAGCATGGGCGGGACATTTAGTGGGAGCTCCACCTAACTTGTTTCATGCACCCCTCCTGCATTTAGAGTGTAAGCGTGGGTGTGTAAATGTTTGATTCTCCTGTTCGTGGATTGTGATAAATGTTTGACTCATCAGTATCTGTTTTTGGTAGGCACCTAGGTTCCATTATAGAATAGGCTTCTACTGCCCACCTTCGGGTGCCTAAATGGAGGCATCCAGTTTTAGAATTGTCCCCTAAATGCCAACAAATTAGAAACAAACAATTGAAATCTGAAAGTGGAACTGAAGAAGCCAAGCCATGAGCAGTGTAACCAAGGCCCTAGGTTATCCTGCAACTGCCCAAAACGGTGACTTCTGGGTATGTCTGAAACGCCATCCAACACGGTACCCCATTTCGCTTGTCTTCCTCAGGGACCAAATGATGATTATAAAACACACAAACAAATCCCGCCATTAAAGTTGCTGAAATAATAAAAGATCAAAAACAAACTTAAAGAGGGCAAAATAAGTTGCCATTTAGGAAATTTACGGTTGAAATCATTTTTATTAAAGAAAATACAACAAACAAACTGAAACATAAGAATAATGTGGATACATCCCTTCCAATATCTCATCCCCATTCCCCCCGCCCCCCTCCCCAAAACATCCTGCATGATCTGCATACATATTTAGTAGATGACTCTGGGCTCTATATGGAAGTATGTGCCAGAACCTACTCCAGATATTCTGAAAGTGTAATCGAAATGGAGAGGAAATATCCTGAATGGTCAGTTGCTCCACCTTATTAATCATGGGCAGGGCCGCCAAGAGACAAAAGCAGGCCCAGGGCAAACACTCTTAGGAGACCCCGCTGCACCAAATACAGGTGTGTAGCCAGCAGCCTATGGGGTGGGGTTACTTTGGGGCCACCCATTCCTTTTTGCTCTCTCCATGACTCCATTCCCTCCTCTCCTTCATTCCTTCCCCTCCCATTAAATCCTTACCTTTGCTGGGTGGGATACCTAAGCCCCACCAGCTAAATAGCTCTGCAGCCCGAACCTCTCCTGGTGTAACGCAGTTGACAGCATGATTTCTAACCACTGATGCTGGCATGCCTCACACTCAGTTCGTGTGTGTGAACTGAGCATGCCCGAAGTGCTGGTGTCAGCTGCTAGAAAGCATGCTGCCGACTTTCTGGCACCAGGGAAGGTTTGGGTTTGGAGCTATTTGGCTTGCGGGACTTGGGTATCCCTGCCAGTCATTCAAGGTACTGCAGTTGAGTGGGCCCGAGCCCAAAGTGGAGGGGCCCAGGCCCCCCATGCTACTGGGTCAGCCGGGCCCCCCTTCGAGATCGGGCCCAGGAATCTTGCTCCCCACTGCCCCCCCTGTCGGTGGGCCTGCATATGGGCTCTCCACTGCTGAATGATTGGTGCATGTGGAGAGAACGAGCACAACAGAATAGTTTTTTTTTTTTTTTTTTTTAAGCCATAAGCACTATGTGGCGTACAAATCCTTTCATACCTTTAGGCACTGCTATGGACAAAGAGTAATAATCAAAAGAAGCAGGGAATCAAAATGAACACCACATTCCCCAAGTGAGATAACACTAGTCATCCGCTGTCTCCAAATGTTCACTAGTATTGGTCAAATCTAAAACATATGGCCCAAATGTGGCCTCTGCCATCCGACACTTCAGGCAGGCACTGGTAACTGTGATGTGCCCGATGTGGGGCTGGTAACTGTGATGAGCCCATGTGATGTGCCCGACGTGAGGCTATATAAAGGTGGATAACACTCGCATCAGCTCGTAACCTTGGGGTCTTCTCTTTCCTTCTCTGCACATATTCAACAGACTGCTAAAACCTGTTGTTTCTTTCCCTATAATATCACCAAAATTTGCCCTTTCCTTACTGAGCACACTACCAGAACCCTTATCCACACTCTTATCACCTCTTGCTTTGACTATTGCAACTTGCTTCTCACAGGTTTCCCACTTAGCCATCTCTCTCCTCTTCAATCTGTTCAAAATTCTGCTGCACAAAATCAAACTCGGGTATACATATAAAGTATCACATACCATGTAAAATGAGTTTATCTTGTTGGACAGACTGGCTGGACCGTACAGGTCTTTATCTGCCGTCATTTACTATGTTACTAGAAGCTGTAGTCCCATCTCCGGAGACTTAGCAGCCTCATTAGGATTACTTCTCTCTATATTCTACCATATATTCGCCCAGAGTTGTATTCTCTTTTCCGGAACCTTATCAGCTTTCTTTCACCTACTGTTACTCTATTTTCCACTCTGTATATATTCCCGGAGTTGGTACTCTCCTCTCTGGGACCTGTAAGCCACATTGAGCCTACTGCTATGCGGGAAAATGTGGGATACAAATGTAATAAATAAATGGTGCAAAGAGAGTGGGAAGTGGACCAATGACTCCAGGGAAACGGGAGATAAGATTTCAGAGTACCACTTTATTCAACGACTCGACGCAGAAACTGTGTTTCGGCCACAGGCCTCCCTCAGGAGTCAGCTCTTCTACATAGCTAAACTTCCTGTTTTAGCTGTGTAGAAGAGCCGACTCCTGAGGGAGGCCTGTGGCCGAAACACAGTTTCTGCGTCGAGTCATTGAATAAAGTGGTACTCTGAAATCTTCTCTCCCGTTTCCCTGGAGTCATTGGTCCACTTCCCACTCTCTTTGCACTGTTATATTTACACGGGAGTTAGTGTTCATCCACTCAGGTGGATTACTCTCTCCATAAATAAATAAATAAAATATTTTGCCAGTGTCTCTATGCTCATATTAGCCCTCTCTTCACTGGCTCCCTATCTGTTTCCACATACAATTCAATAACTCCTCTTATTGACTTACAAGTGCTTTCACTCTGCAGCTCCTCAGTACCTCTCTACTCTTATCTCTCCCTCTAGTCCTCCCCGAGAACGCCGTTCACTGGGTAAATCTTTTTTTATCTGCACCCTTCTCCTCCACTGCTAATTCCAGACTCCATTCCTTTTATCTTGCTGCACCATTGTCTGTCTGTGTTATTTTGGATTGTAAGCTTTATTGAGCAGGGACTGTCTCTCTGTGTCAGATGTTCAGCGCTGCGTGGGTCTGGTAGCGCTATACAAATGCTAATAATAATAATAATAGACTTTCTGAGAGAGTACGTCAAGCTCCATCTCTGGCCGTCCAAGTCTAGGCTAAAAGCCCACCTTTTTGATGCTGCTTTTAACTCCTAACCCTTACTCACTTGTTCAGTACCTTTATTTTATCATCCCCACCTTAGTAATTCCCTTATCTCTTATTTGTCCTGTTTCTGTCCTAATTAGATTGTAAGCTCTGTCGAGCAAGGACTGTCTCTTCATGTTCAAGTGTACAGCGCTGCGTACGTCTAGCAGTGGCGTAGCCAAGGGTGGGCTGGGGTGGGCCCAGGCCCACCCACTTTAGGTTCAGGCCCACCAAGTAGCAGCATACCTATAATGTGGCTGGCAGGGACCCCAAGCCCCACCAGTCAAAATCTCCCAACAACTGTTTGCTGCCAGTGAAAATCTGCTATTTAAAAGGTATACGGGGGAGAGGGGATGTTTGAAAGACCATATGGCATGCAGGCGAGAGAGGGAGAAACCAAATCACTTGTAGGACAAGGCAGAGTTCTGCCCACCCACCTTGGGTCCAGGCCCACCCAAACTTGGGTGTCTGGCTACACCCCTGACGTCTAGCAGCGCTATAGAAATGATAAGTAGTAGTAGTAGTGAAGCACAAGTTTATATTGGAGTTCCCAATTACAAACAGTCTCTGTGAACTTTCTGATGCTCAAAACATAAGTTTTTAAAAGGAAGAAAGTTCTCTGGAAAGATCTTTAGACTGCAGAAAATTGGCCATTTAGAAAATTATATAATTGTACATTTTGGGCTGTAGAGGTTACATAAGAACATGAGAGTAGCCACACTGGGTCAGACCAATGGTCCGTCTAGCCCAATATCCTGTTTCCAACAGCGGCCAAGCCAGATCGCATGTACCTGGCAGAAACCCAGATATTGGCAACATTTCAGGCTATAAATCCCAGGTCAAGCAGTTGCTTTCCCATGTCTGTCTCAATAGCTGAGAGAGAGAGAGAATAGCTGCTGATTTTATTGTACAGTAGCTTGAAAGGGGAGTATGCAACAGGTACAGAAAAGTCAGTTTACAGTTTCTAGAAAACCATGCTGCAGACACTCCCTCAACCCCAAATGGAGAGAGAGAAGGGGTGGGCTACAGCCCAGCATACATAGGGACAAGGGCCAGCCAATAGGAAAAGTCCCATAAGGCATAGGGAATGGGGATATGTGCTTAGTAAGGTTGCCAATTGGGCGGTTTTCCGTGACCCGCGGGTAATTTTTGCCCGCCGCGGGTTGCGGTTTTTTGGGCTGGTTTTTGTGCGGTTTTTCGGGCCGGTTTGGGCAGGCCTAATGACATTTTGGGCGGGCCTAGTGACGGCGGAGGTGGGGGTCGATGACGGCGGGGGTGGGGGTGTGAACCTTGTGGGCGGGTTTCGGGGCCGAGTACCTGGCAACACTGGTGCTCAGGAAAAGCCCATTACAGAGCACTCCCTGGAAACTAAGATTTCTAGTCCAAAGAGGCATTGCAAGCTGTTTCAGGCAACGCAATCCGATCTAAACAACATCCAATATATGCATATAAGTAATAGGCAACCTGCCTCCATGCAAATGGGGGCAGAATATTTTGACTCCCACTTACATTCTTGAGGACATTGCAACTCTGCAGCAGCATTTGTTTTGCTGGGACCCTCTTCTTGAGCTCTTAGTGCCTCAGCTACTCACCCTGCTCCCTTCTGTCCCTTCAGTCCAGATGTTGATGATTATTTTATTATTTGTTACATTTGTATCCCACATTTTCCCACCTTTTGCAGGCTCAATGTGGCTTACATATAACCGTTAACGGTGTTAGCCGATTACGGTTTGAATAAATACATAGTATGAATGAATACAAAGTGATATGTAAGCCGCACTGAACCTGCCTTGAGTGGGAAAGCGCGGGGTCCAAATGTAATAAATAATAATATTGTGATATGAGGTATATGTATGGTAGGAAACAGCTGTTTCCTTCTCACTGAGCAAAACTCATTTCATTTAAACCTAGTTGGCTTAGGGGCAGCTGCTGTCCCTTGTGGATGACTTGAGTTTCTGGAGTTTGACTGAGGAGCCCCCTTTGGGCTCCTGCAGTTCTCCTCTCTTATGTGGTAAGACGGAGCCTTGTACATCCTCCAAAACCAAGAGGAGATGCTCCCTTACCATTGCATACAAGCAGGCCTTATCTCCATTACCACATGCTCCAAGGCAAGGGACAGATTAGGAACAGGGATCCAGAATATTCCTCCAGGTTATAATAGGGAAGAGCTGGGGGGCCTGTTTACAGGTTATTTTTATTTATTTTATTTTTTTGTTACATTTGTACCCCGCGCTTTCCCACTCATGGCAGACTCAATGCGGCTTACATGGGGCAATGGAGGGTTAAGTGACTTGCCCAGAGTCACAAGGAGCTGCCTGTGCCTGAAGTGGGAATTGAACTCAGTTCCTCAGGACCAAAGTCCACCACCCTAACCACTAGGACACTCCTCCACTGTTGCTACTATTTGAGATTCTACATGGAATGTTGCTATTCCACTAGCAACATTCCATGTAGAAGTCGGCCCTTGCAGATCACCAATGTGGCCGCGCAGGCTTCTGCTTCTGTGCAGGACGTCAGACTCACAGAAACAGAAGCCTGCGCAGCCTTCTACATGGAATGTTGCTAGTGGAATAGCAACATTCCATGTAGAATCTCCATTAATAGCAACATTCCATGTAGAATCTCCAATAGTATCTATTTTATTTTTGTTACATTTGTACCCCGTGCTTTCCCACTCATGGCAGGCTCAATGCGGCTTACATGGGGCAATGGAGGGTTAAGTGACTTGCCCAGAGTCACAAGGAGCTGCCTGTGCCTGAAGTGGGAATCGAACTCAGTTCCTCAGTTCCCCAGGACCAAAGTCCACCACCCTCACCACTAGGCCACTCCTCCAAATGATTGACTCTCTGGAGAAATTGGACTTAGTTCTACTAGATTCTTGTATTTCGATGTTGTGTTTGGAAACCACATAGAGAGGGCACTTTTGTTTTTGCAAAAATACAACTTTTTTTTTTTCTGTTCTATCTGGCACTGTCATCTGGCCCAGGTCAAGCCAGATAGGCTGATCCTAGTTCCAGTTTTTGCCCCATTGGTAGTTGTGTACTCAGTTCTGCCTTTCCTAAAGAATTTGAACCATTGGAGCAAAATTAGAATCAATGAGGGTTTGGTGGCAAATGTGGTTCTACCATCCTTGCCTACTGAAAACTAACCTTTAGTGGGATATTTTTGTGGCAGAGACCTCCATAATCTAAAAGAAATTCTGATTGGTTAGTATCCATGTTTTTGATCACACATTTCACAGATCCTTCTATCGTTTCTCAGCCTTGAGTTTATTTTTTTGTCGTTCACTATGCAATTTCTTGGGGTTGAGTGAGATAAGTGGCGATGAAGGTTCGGTCAAGCTGTAGGGAGAATCCACCTGAAATTAATCGCTGTGAACGATGTTTCTAGGAATAGAAAGCCATCCTTGATGCATCTTGAGTACTGCGATCTTGTTTTCCTCTTGTATTTTACTGTGTATTGATTTGCCTCTGTGTGAGAACTGGTAGGGCAGGGGGCATCGCCCTACCTTAATGCTGCAGGTTTAACAGCAGTGTACTTCGTTGGTGCTTAGTGCTGGGTACAGGGCCACCGAGAGACTAGGCCAGGCCCGCCCCACCTCTGCCCCTGCCACCCCCGTCGCTCCCTGCGCCACTGCAGTCCCCGGTCTCACCTGCCTGCCTCCACAGCTCCGGGCCCCCTGCATTCAAAGCAGCAGGTGCAGATCACCTCCCTTCGGGCCTCTGTGACTGCTGCTTCGTATGCAGGGGGCCCGGAACTGAGGAGGCAGGCAGGTGAGGCCGGGCCCCCCCCCCTCGGCGGCCCTGGCTGGGTATAGGGTTTTCAGCAAGCTCAGTGCTGTTAGAGACAGTCTAAACTAGACCTGGTTTTAACCCTTGCTCACGCACCCTGTATTTGGTTTATCTACGTAATGCTGTACTGCGAGTCCAGAGATACAAGGGAGGTAAAACCGGAACTAGATTAATAGGTCCCTTGTTAACATGGATTTTGTTGCCACACTGCACTAGAATCTTCTTGATGCAGCTCTGTGGATACACACCTTAGAGGGATCGCAGAAGAAAAGGACCTGTCTTGCAAAGGAAAGATATAAGTAGATTGACTATTTTTACTGAAGCATTTTATCTTGGCTGTGAAAAAAGAAAAATATCAATAAAATTTTTTGAACAGCTCTCTTCTCGGTCACTTCTGAAAATTCATGAAGCTTAACTCAAACTGCACGCTATTATGTGGAATAATTAAAAATGTAGCTTGTCAGCTTGTGGAACATTTCCTCCCAGGGTTCCCATGTAACTGTGTAATTGTAAAGAATTTTTGTAGGTCAAAGCTCCAAGTACATGACGACCACAGATCAGGATTAGCTCATATGAACACTTTCTGCCCTGTGTGTGGAGTAAAGATTTGTCTGGTTTTAAAGTTGGGTTAGTGAGCTATTTATGGCTTGCTTTGCAACTGTATTGTATAGAAGATATGCCTTTGCTGTTAATGTTTTCAGTACAAAAGACATTTTGTTAATCGTTCTAAATTTAAAAGATAATGGCATAACAATGATTATAAATATCTTTTTAAAATTTTTGAAATGTGTAATCTGGAAATCCAGTTGAAAATCCGACTGTTTACTTAATAGCTGTAGGCGTGGTCACAGGGACATTTCCCATTTAAAAGATTCCCTCTCCACTCCTTCCTCTCAAGAACCTTTTATGTACAGCAGAGGTGCTCAAGGTCATTCCTTGAGGTTCTCAACCCAGTCTGGTTTTCAGGATGTCCTCAAATATGTATTGGTTCTATTTGCATGTATTACCATCATTGTATGCAAATAAATCATACATATTCATTGTAGAAATCCTGAAAACCCGACTGGGTTGTGGCCCTCAAGGACTGACATTGAGCATCCCTGTTGTATAGTCTCTTGTGTTTTTGTTGTGTTAATGCCTGATCCTTCCCCCATGTGAGGGGTAACCCAGTGGTTAGTTTTCTAGACCAGGGGTAGGCAATTCCGGTCCTCAAGAGATAGATTTGCATGTACTGCCTGCCTCCTTGGTATGCAGATCTGTCTCCCCAAAAATATAGGCAAAAGCTTGTGTTCATGCATCAGGAGGCTTTGCCTCTTGTCATGACTTGTGGTGTTAGGTTCCTTATAAATGTATTTGAATATTATCTTGGGATACATATGAACCCTTGCAGTTTAGATTTTTTTTTCTTTATTCAAAATGGAGCTCCTATAATGGTGCCACACACGGATGTATATATAGGAGAGGCTAATTTTCTGTTTCTTATTCCTCTGGTCAACCTTATCTTTAGATGTATCTCCTTCTATTTTGGGGTTTAATTAGGAAGTTTGTACTGAATGATTTTTTTTTTATCGTGCTTTTGTGTCTGTGTATTTTTACCAATGTATACTTCTTTTCTTTCTGGCTTCAAGATAATTTACATTCAAGACAGAAATGCAAAGAAAACAGAAAGATAATTGTCTTTCAGGTGAATCTACTGTAAACCAGGGGCGTATCTGCGTGGGGCCTCAGGGGCCTGGGCCCCCGCAGATTTTGCCCTGGACCCCCCTACCGCCATCAACTCTCCCCCGCTGCCGTTCTTACTTTTGCTGGCGGGGGACCCCAACCCCCGCCAGCCGAGGTGTGCTTCCACCTGCCGCTGCCGTAAAAACATCTTCTTCAGCCGGCGGGGGACCCCAAACCCCCGCCAGCCGCCCCGCGGTGTTTAAAATTCATCTTCGGCCTCCGTGGCCGTGCTGCTGTGATAGGCGCTGTTGAAATCCACTTCGGAGTCTGACGTCGCAGCACGTACAACGTACAACGACGTCAGACTCCGAAGTGGATTTCAACAGCGCCTATCACAGCAGCACGGCCACGGAGGCCGAAGATGAATTTTAAACACCGCGGGGCGGCTGGCGGGGGTTTGGGGTCCCCCGCCGGCTGAAGAAGATGTTTTTACGGCAGCGGCAGGTGGAAGCAGACCTCGGCTGGCGGGGGTTGGGGTCCCCCGCCAGCAAAAGTAAGAACGGCAGCGGGGGAGGGTTGGCGGCGGGAGGGGGGTGGAGAGAGTCATTGGTGGCGGTGGGGGCTCGGCGATGGGGGGGAGGGGCTAAAATGTGCCCCCTCCCTCTGGCTCTGGCCCCCCCTACCGCCGGAGTCCAGATACGCCCCTGCTGTAAACTACTACAGCTAGGCTGATTTGTCAGGCTGACAAATGGGAAAGAGCTACCCCTTTGCTAAAGAATTGCATTGGCCATCAGTAGGAGGGCTCATAGGTCTGGATTCTATACAGGGGTGTGCTGGTAAATTTTTAACAACAGGCTCTTTCTCCGGACGTAGCCAGCTCTGCAGTTGGAAGGGCCAGGGTTGGCCGGGGTGGGGGGGGGGAGCAACACTTGCCTCTCTCTCCTCCCTCCCTTCGTGTGGGCATGCTAGGCATACCTTTGCTGGCAGCCACCACTCCCAACGTCTTGCTTTGAACAGCATGCTGGAACTTTTCTCACATGCTTGAGAAGTCCCAGCCTGCTGCCCAGAGCTGGAAACAAGGAGTGGGGAGCAGCAGTAGTCTATTTACTTGGCTGGCAGGGCTCAGCATCCCCACCAGCAAAGTAAAAGAGAATTCAGCGGGGGGCCCAAGCCCACATTTTGGGAGCCAGTTGTTAAAGTAGCCATGGAGAGCCTTACTTTAACAACCGGCTCCCGAAATTCTTAAAAACTTAACAACCGGCTCTTGCGAGCCTGTGAGAGCCTGCTCCAGCACACCACTGATTCTATATATGGTGTAGAAAAAACCCACTATTCTGTAAGCCACACTTAGTTAGGCGTGGTTTATAGAATAAATAGTAAAAAAGGCCTGTTTCAGAAAGCAATGAAACGGGCGCTAGCAAGGTTTTGCGCGATTGCCAGTATGCGAGCCCTGACCCCCATGTGCTGCAGCGTGCGTGCCTACCTGCACCATGATGGGCAGTCGCAGCGAGTCCTTGGCGATGCTGTGCCCGCATTTCTTGCACGGACCTCGGCCGCTCTTGGTGTACTCGGCCCGGTAGAGCTTCTCGCCTGCCTGACAGTCCTCCATGGTAACGGCTGCAGGAGACAGCAGAGCAGGAGAGGAGGACGCAGACCGTTGTCCCTCGCTGGCGCACAGCCGCCTTCACCGCTGCAGGCCGCCGAGCAACGGGTTGGCGAGGCGATGCCATTCGTTCAGTGTCAGTGCTCCGCCCTCGACGTCATCACGTTGTGACGCGAGGAGGGGGCAGACACTAAACCGGATATCTATGCCACCTCAAGTTTCCGGCTGAGGCTTCATTAGAACGTTGGAGGTGCGTTTTATATATATAGAGATGCTTACGCCCGGGAATCACACCTAACTTTTAGGTGCAGCCATTTGTACCAGCTGAAATGTGGTGCAAATGTATGCACCTACATTAGGTGCGTATTCCTGTAATTCCACAACAAAACATGCATCAATCCATCTCTGCGTCCCCCGTTTTTCAAATTGTGTGTAAAGTTTAGGCAATAAAGTTCAATTAAACTTAATTAGTACCAATAATTATTATGCACAAGTTTGCATGTGCAGTTTTTGGTAACTTTTACAGAATTACGGGGATACTGTTTTAAACTAATGTGTGCCAATATATATTTATGGATCGGCGCCTCAGTCATTTGCGCATATAGTTGTCTCTTTCTTCATCTGGCAAAAGCCTTCGGTTAAAAGCTTAAATTTTCCGTCTGTTGATCATGTTAAATATAGATGAACTCACACTCTTCTGATTATCAGTCTTCTTCAAAGATCTGGGGTTCTTTGCTGAATATGATTAGATTGGGAACAACTTCTAAGTAATTTAGGAAGAAATTAAAATTTAACCTATTTTGTTGATATTTAGGAGATTGCTGTTGAGAATTAACAAAATTTAAAATTTAATTCCATTTATAAAAAATTTGGTGGTCGATCTTACTGATAATCCACATTGAACTTTGTTGGTAAATGCACAATCTAAATGTATTTGCATTGTATAGTGCTAAAATGCCATGTCCTAGAATGATAACTGGCCTTTTGTTTATTTAAAACTTTATATACCCTCTCCTTGCGAAACCCAGTTAAGATGGTGTCCATAATACTATAATAAAGTTATAACAATAGCTATTAAGATAAATTGAATTTGTAATTAGTGTGTGAACCAAAGATTTTATTTAAAAACCACTCTTTCAATTAGACAGTTATTCATGAGTTTGTTGTAGTATTTTATAATCTGTTGTCAGATTTATTGTTGGCCAGTTTTATTCTGGCAGATATTTGATAGGCAGTTTCTTGAAATGCTGCTTCGTCTAAAAGTTCCAGCTGTCTCCTGCAGGTGTTTCAAGCACGTGCATCTGACGTCTGGGACATACCTTTAGCAGGACTCGGAGCAAGGTAGACAGGGATGGCTGGATAGACTGAGTGTGTCAAATGGTCCTTATCTGCCCATGTTTACCTTGTGAGGATATGAACACTCAGCAGAATGCACCTCTTCTGTTCTGAGAATCTCTGCATGTCAATTCTGTAGGCCCTGCTGCTGAGCACCCTGTACTACTCTTGAGTCCTACGGAGTGTATGCTTTCTATGCATCCCTCAGCCCACTTAAGCATTGATCTTATTTAATTAAATATTGGTATCATCTCTCTATATAAAAGGCAACACCAACGTTCTATGAAGCCTCCAGCCGGAAGTGTGAAGGGGGCGAGATATCCGGTTTCCCTATGAGTGTCTGCCCCGCCCTCTCTGTAACACAGTCAGTGAAGGAAAACAGCAGAGCACGAAATCAAATCGCTGGCTTTGTAACAGTGAAGGACTCGGAGGGGAGAGAGGCCAGAGGGCACGGACACACCCACACCCACATGCTCACAGAAGAAAACATTGCTAGCCCCCGTTTCATTTGCATCAGAAACGGGGCTTTTTTACTAGTTATCTATGTTTTAGTCCTGCTGACTGTTTCTCTCTATTGCATTCCTGTTCCCCTGTTGGCAGTGCAAGGTGTATAAAAGCAAAATAGGGAAGGAATCTGTGTTGGGGGTGGGGGAAAGTTACTGTAATCCTAGAGAAAAATTGTAGTGAGGAAGTAACAAGAGCAGGGTTTAGGGAAGGTTAGTAGTAGAAGGGGAGGGTATTTGGATCTTTGTCACTTCTCTGGATCAGCTGGCAGCTCTTGATTATCTCTCATGTGTTTTTCTGCCTCATGTCATGTGCTTTCAGTTTCAAGAACCTTTGACCTGACAATTTGTATGTGTGGCTAATCCATATGCAGTCTAAGAAGTGGCTAAGGAAAAAAAGAATAAAACATTAAGTAGAGCTACAAGGATGAGACTAAGACTAGACTAAGAATAAATATATGGACTTTACGCAAGATGACGAAATGGTGTTTTGTGTGTTTGCTTTTGAAACTGGCCGTTGATTGTTGATAAGAACACACAAGGACACACAGCACTTACACCTTTTGCTTTAGCACTCAAGATCCAGGACAAACTACTTCGTTACAGACTGAACTAGAACATAGGAAGTGGACTTCTGTATAGAATGACATGAACTGTGGGGGTGGGGGAATGAGTGCGATGTACAAAACATGACCTACATTATAGTTGAAATGAGAACATGCTACACTACATCTACATCTGCAGTAGTTTGGCTAGATTTCTCCCTGTTTGGTAGAGAGATGCCAGTTTAACGCTTTAGGTTGCTTTGAGGGAGGAGAGAAAATGGTTGGAGTTCTACTTGGAGTACATTTTAAATAGTGACCCATCAAAAGAAGAATTTCTGGGAAACCCATTTGTCACCCTTGCTCCTCAGGGGCTGATGGGAATCAGCAATAGAGTATAAGACTGGATGGAATGTACATGTCGTTATCTGCCGTCATCTACTACGTTACTACTAGTTGAAATGTTCTGCAGTACCCATAGAGACCCCAAAGCATAAAAATAAACCTGTCAGGTTAGATGTACAGGAAATGGAGACTTCTGAACTGCAAAGGCTGAGGATTTGGAGGAATAAGTTTAGAATTGGGGACTGGTATAAAGGGGTGCAAATGTTCATACACCTGGATTTGTTAGTGTCCAGGAACTGTATCTTGGTGAATTGGATTAAACTTGGACCACCCACCATTGATCAAAAAGTGTGCATGTCAAGGTTAATGCAACCGAACAAATGGAAGTGAGATATGCTGCAGGTTTGGTTCTGAGTGATTTTACAAGAGTGTGAATGATGCACATAGGGCACAGCTGATGGCTAGTGTTTTTTTTTTGTTTAGAGTGCTTGGGGAATGGGAAGGGGGGATGGGGGAATAGGGAATTTTAAAAGGAGGGGAACGTAGCGATTGAGATTCCAAGGTTATGGAACTGTTTCATTGGTTGAATGGTTAATTGTACTCATATTTCTCAATAAACAGATTTATTTTTTGCTAAGAAACACTTTGGCCAGATATACTGATAAATTCTTGGCCCTAGTGCGTAATGTGTGGCCAATAGCCTGGGCAGTTGGATTTCAGAACAGAAAAATGTAAAACGGGAAGTAGAATTGAAGGACATGCCTTTTCTCTCTGTACTTCCTTTGTTTGATTTTTTGCATGTTTTGCTATGTTGGTTTTTTTGTTGTTGTTACATTTGTACCCCACGCTTTCCCATTCGTGGCAGGCTCAATGCGGCTTACATGGGGCAATGGAGGGTTAAGTGACTTGCCCAGAGTCACAAGGAGCTGCCTGTGCCTGAAGTGGGAATCGAACTCAGTTCCCCAGGACCAAAGTCCACCACCCTAACCACTAGGCCACTCCTCCACTAGCAACATTCCATGTAGAAGCCTGCCCTTGCAGCCGCGCAGGCTTCTGTTTCTGTGAGTCTGACGTCCTGCAAGCCTTGATCGCTTTGCTCTGATCACTGGCAGTGAATTTTTTTTTTAGCTGCAAACTATTTAATATTCTTTATTATTCCAAGCTTTTATTTCATTCCTGAGATGTTTTGGTGTGTGTGTTCTTTTTCTTGTACAAGTTCTTCCCCTTTTGGTGCTCTGACATTGCTGGGAGCTGCTCTTCTACTCATCCTTATCAAAACTTCCCATGGGAGTGTCACATTTAGATAGGAAAAAGTTAATGCAGGACTGTGGATCTCTGAGGAGTGTTAGAAGCAGGGTGTGAACGCAGTAAACTTTTACCATTTGACTCTATACACCTTTTAATTATTTATTTGTTTGGATTTTGCTCACACCTTTTTCAGCAGTAGCTCAAGGTGAGTTACATTCAGGTACACTGGTTATATAGGAAAACTAGTAAAAAAGGCCCGTTTCTGTCTTAAAGGAAACGGGCACTAGCAAGGTTTTCCTCGGAGTGTGTATGTTTGAGAGAGTGTGTGTGAGAGTGACTGTGTGAGAGAGAGTGAATGTGTGAGTGTGTGTGTGACAGAGTGAGACTCGGTGCGAGTGTGTGTGTGAGAATGAGAGTATGTGCCTGGGTCCCCCCCCTGCGGTCTGTCTCCCAGTTGCAGGGGGGCCCCCCTCCCTTCCCTTTTTCCCAGTTTCAGGGTCCTCAGCCTTCACCCTTAGCTGTTCTCCTTTCGTTACACTCCAAGTGCAGCACATATTTCTTGGTTTTATGGCTCTGTTGCTCTTTCGTTAGCCCCTCCCCTGAGAGTTGTGATCCTGAAGTCCTGCTTTGCAGTTAGCAGAAACCAATGAAAGAGGGCTTCCTGCTCACCTGCAGTGCTTTTTTCTTCCTAGGACCTTGAATCTTTTTTTCTTAGAGAAACATTGGAAAGAAAAGATTTTCAGGTGTTCCGCCCTCCCTCTTCCTCTGCGTGCTTTGTTTTGAGTGAATGGGGATGAGGGCTGCGACTCCTCCCCCTGCCTGGGTCACTGACTGTTTGTTTGGTGCTGGCTGGGTCACTTGCTCGCTGCCCTCCCTCTTCGTCCGATTCATAGGCAGGGGGAGGAGTAGGGAAAGCCACTGTTTGCTGCTGGCTGGGTCGCGGTTTGTTGCTGTGCGTCGGGCTGGTGACTTCACCCGAGGCACAGCCAATCAGTGGGTTACTTCCTGTTCCGGGGCAGAGGGCGCATGGAACGAATGGACAGGCGCGTGCGGCACCCCCCCCCCCCAGTGGCGTGCACCCGGAGGGGGTTCTTTCATGTGGGGGGGTGTCCTTTCGCCGGGGGGGGGGGGGGGGCGCTGCACCCTGGGGGTGGGACGCATCGGCGATCCGCCCCGGGTGTCAGCCCCCCTAGGAATGCCACTGATGTGCTGGACTGGATCTGGACATTAGGCACTGGTGATTTTGTCCATTGCATACAGGTTGGGAAAACTTGCCTTAGTGTACAGTTGTCAGATATAGGCATTTTTCAATTAAAGTACATCATTTTGAAATCAGTGTATATAGCAAAATGAATACAAGCGGCCATTATGTTATCTTTTTTCCGTGATCTGTGAAAGTCTATTGGAATCTAATATGAATGAGTCAATGTCACTACTTCATTTTTCATGCTGGATCGTGCATTGTGTGTATGCATCAGACATGCAGTGTGTGATCTAGGAGTGAAAATTTTAAAGCAGCAGTGCTGCCCGCCTCCTCATTGCAAACAAAAAGAAAAGCAATGTGCAGCAAGTAGGAGGCTGAAAGTAGCACATTAACTGGGTTCTATAAATGTTCAGCTCACAGCAGTGTTTGTCCGAGGACCTGATTCTCTGCCTCTGGAGCTCTGCCACTGATATAAAGAAGCAGCAACTCTGACTGATATTCATTTTAATGTATTTATTTATTTATTGGGATTTATTAACCGCCTTTATGAAGAGATTCACCCAAGGCAGTGTACAGTGGGTACAGTTCAACATAAAACTTACAATTTTGTTAACAGTATAACAATGGTAAAATAACCAAGAATAAACATAAATACAATAAATGAGGTAAACTTGAAAACAGTAAATTGAAACCTAGTACTAGAACTACTGTGAAACGGTATAAAAATACACATTTAACAGCACTGGAATTCAAATACCAGAGATATAATACAATGTTTGCATAATACCAATGATAAAATCTAATAAGCATGCGTTAGAATATTCAACTAACATAGATATGATGCTAAAGGTTTTGTACAATATGGCTTACTGTATAACTGAGGGACCAAGACCAGATATATGATGGGAACAAGATGAGTGGTACAGAGTCAGTTGGGATAATTTGATGACTAGCTTAACTCAAGGCAAGTTTTTTTGTATATTTAAGCAAGAGATAAGGAACTGATCTAAGTTACAATATGTGTAGCAAGCTTGTCCAGGTGCAGAGTGGTGTATAGTCAGTCACCCTATGTTTTGAAGGCTTGAGCGAACAGCCAGGCTTTCACCTGCTTCCTGAAGTACAGGTAGGCTCAAGTTATTCGTAGCCCCTCTGGGAATAAATTCCAGAGCAAGGGGGCTAATCCTGAGAAGGCTCACTGGCGGTTATATTAGAGGAGAAAAAAATGACTAAAAATATAAAGAGAAGTGACAAGACTTTTTTCAGATATATTGGAGAAAGGAGAAAAGATAGGAATGGAATTGCGAGATTGAAAGATAATGAGAATGGCTATGTGGAGAGTGATGAAGATAAAGCAAACGTGCTAAACAATTATTTCTCTTCTGTGTTCACGGAGCAAAATCCTGGAGAAGGACCGTGGTTGGCTGCCGAGGGAACATCTGGGAATGGAGTGGATACTGTGCCATTTACGAAAGAAAGAGTTTATAAACAGCTGGAGAATCTGAAGGTGGACAAAGCTATGGGGCTGGATGGAATACATCCCAGCTCAGATAGGTTCTGGCGGGACCTCTTAAAGATTTATTTAATAGATCTTTAGAGACTAGAGAGGTACCGCGAGATAGGAGAGCGGATGTGGGAAACTACAGACTGGTAAGTCTCACGTCGGTGGTAGGAAAACTAATGGAGTCGCTTCTGAAAGAAAGAATAGTTAACTTTCTAGAAGCCAATGAGTTACAGGACCCAAGGCAATATGCCTTTACCAAAGGAAAATCCTGCCAAACAAATCTTATTCACTTTTTTGACTGGGTGACCAAAGAACTGGATGAAGGACGTGCGCTAGATGTAATCTACTTGGACTTCAGCAAAGCCTTTGATATGCTCCCCCACAGAATACTCGTGAATAAGCTGAAAGAGTTGAACTTACGACCAAAAGTGGTGAACTGGATAGGAAATTGGTTGACCAACAGGTGACAGAGAGTGGTGGTAAATGGAATCCGCTCGGAGGAAAGGAAGGTGAGCAGTGGAGTTCCTCAGGGATTGGTGCTGGGGCCTATTCTGTTTAATATATTTGTAGGAGATATTGCTGAAGTGTTGGAAGGAAAGGTTTGCCTTTTTGCGGATGATGCGAAAATAGTCAATAGAGTGGATACCCTGGATGGAGTAGAAACGATGAGAAGGGATCTCTAAATGTTAGAAGAATGGTCGAGGGTCTGGCAGTTAAAATTTAATGTAGTAGATATCCTGGGTTTTAAATAGTTCTTCTGTTTCTTAAAGGGTAATCATAAGCTTTATACAGAAACCATTAGGGTCAAGACAAAACATATATGAAAACTATAAAAAAACAAGAAAAAATAAATATCTATATAAATTATATGATTGTGCTCGTTTTTTTGGCATATTACATAGACCGGAGTCTTGAAATGTATAACATCACCATTCCACCATCATAGCACACCCTACCTCCACTACCTTAATGTTTTTCTCAAGTTTCAGATTATCAATCTTGGAACAAATAAAAAACTACTTAACTTGAGTGGGAAGCATAGGGCAGTATTCTTCCGGGGGATCCACATTGGTGTCTTCAAGAGACAAATAATGTTCAATTCCAATCCAGGTCAGTGTAATACTTTTAAATTTCAAAAACACCCCCTATATCCATGACTTGCAGTGAGTCGTATGAAAATATGCAGTGTTCATTGTTCCCTACATGGGCCATATTTCGCCAGAGAATTGTTTTTTTTTAAATAGTTTTCATATATGTTTTGTCTTGACACTAAATGGTTTCTGTATAAAACTTATAGCTAAACTTTAATGCCAAGAAGTGTAGAGTGATGCACTTAGGATGCAGAAACTCCAGAGAGAGATACCGGATAGGAGAGGAGGGATTAGTAAGCTCAACTCAGGAGAGAGACCTTGGGGTGTTGGTGTCTGAGGATCTAAAGGTGAAGAAACAATGCGACAAGGCGACGGCCATGGCCAGAAGGATGCTAGGCTGCATAGAGAGGGGTCTAATTAACAGAACAAAGGAGGTGTTGATGCTCCTCTACAAGTCATTGGTGAGGCCCCACTTTGAGTATTAAGTTTTGGAGGCCGTATCTTGCTAAAGATGCAAAGAAAAGCTACAAAAATGGTATGGCATTTGTGTTGTAAACTGTACGAGGAGAGACTTGCTGACATGAACATGTATACCTTGGAAAGGAGAAACAGGGAGTGGCCTAGTGGTTAGAGTGGTGGACTTTGGTCCTGGGGAACTGGGTTCGATTCCCACTACAGGCACAGGCAGCTCCTTGTGACTCGGGGCAATGAAGGGTTAAGTGACTTGCCCAAGGTACAAATAAGTACCTGTATATAGTATGTAAGCCGCATTGAACCTGCTATGAGTGGGAAAGCGTGGGGTACAAATGTAACAAAAATAAAATAGATACTATTGGAGATTCTACATGGAATGTTGCTACTATTGGAGATTCTACATGGAATGTTGCTATTCCACTAGCAACATTCCATGTAGAAGGCTGCGCAGGCTTCTGTTTCTGTGAGTCCGACGTCCTGCACGTACGTGCAGGACGTCAGACTCACAGAAGCAGAAGCCTGCGCGGCCACATTGGTGATCTGCAAGGGCTGACTTCTACATGGAATGTTGCTAGTGGAGGAGTGGCCTAGTGGTTAGGATGGTAGACTTTGGTCCTGGGGAACTGGGTTCGATTCCCACTACAGGCACAGGCAGCTCCTTGTGACTCTGGGCAAGTCACTTAACCCTTCATTGCCCCAGGTACAAATAAGTACCTGTATATAGTATGTAAGCTGCATTGAACCTGCTATGAGTGGGAAAGCGCAGGGTACAAATGTAACAAAAATAAAATAGATACTATTGGAGATTCTACATGGAATGTTGCTACTATTGGAGATTCTACATGGAATGTTGCTATTCCACTAGCAACATTCCATGTAGAAGGCTGCGCAGGCTTCTGTTTCTGTGAGTCTGACGTCCTGCACGTACGTGCAGGACGTCAGACTCACAGAAGCAGAAGCCTGCGCGGCCACATTGGTGATCTGCAAGGGCTGACTTCTACATGGAATGTTGCTAGTGGAGGAGTGGCCTAGTGGTTAGGATGGTAGACTTTGGTCCTGGGGAACTGGGTTCGATTCCCACTACAGGCACAGGCAGCTCTTTGTGACTCTGGGCAAGTCACTTAAACCTTCATTGCCCCAGGTACAAATAAGTACCTGTATATAGTATGTAAGCCGCATTGAACCTGCTATGAGTGGGAAAGCGCGGGGTACAAATGTAAGAAAAATAAAAAAATAAATACAATTTGAAAGGTGTTAATCCGCAAACAAACCTTTTTCGGAGACGGGAAGGCGGTAGAACTAGAGGACGTGAATTGAGGTTGAAGGGGGGGGGGCAGACTCAGGATTAATGTGAGGAAGTATTTTTTCACGGAGAGGGTGGTGGATATGTGGAATGCCCTCCCGCGGGAGGTGGTGGAGATGAAAGCGCTAATGGAATTCAAACATGCGTGGGATAAACACAAAAGAAGCCTATTTAGAAGGCATGGATCCACGGAATCTTAGCGGAGATTAGGTGGCAACGCCAGTAACTGGGATGTGAAACCGGTGCTGGACGGACTTCTACAGTCCACGCCCTGATCGTGACAATAGATATGGATGGGCTGGAGTGTAAATTTTAAGGGGTTTTGACGTTAGCTTCTGAACTTAGTACAAGAATAGTAGTTTATAGATGTCTATAAACTACTGAGTGGAGTGGAACAGGTACACATGAATCTCTTGTTTACTCTTCAAAAGTACTAGGACTAGGGGGCAAGTAATGAAGCTACTAAGTAGTAAATTTAAAACCGGAGAAATTATTTGTTCACTCAACATGAAATTAAAACGCTGGAATTGGTTGCCAAAGAATGTGGTAAAAGCAGTTAGCTCAAAAAAGGTTTGGATAATTTCCTAAAAGGAAAGTTCATAGCTTTATTTCTAGGATAAGCAGCATAAAATCTATTTTACTCTTTTGGGATTTTGCCAGGTACTTTTGACCTGGATTGGTCACTGTTGGAAACAGGATACTGGGCTTGATGGATCTTCGGTCTGTCCCAGTCTGACTATTCTTATGTTCTTAATGTACAGACAAAAAACAAAACTCGCAGAAACCATTAATTCTTCCTCAGTGACGTACTGTATAATTCTTTTTGAATTTCAGGTCTAGGGAAAGACTATCCAATAATTACAGAGTACTTTCAGGTATTGAAAAGTCTTAGGAAATGAGCCCAAAACCCCAAGAAGGGTGAAAGGACAGCTGTAAAACAGTTTGCGAGTATAATGCGGGATATTTTTATTTAACACATTTATACCCCACATTTTCCCACTTAGTTGCAAGCTCAAAGTGGCATACACAATACCGTAGAGGCAGGCTCCGGTTCGGTAAAATACAAATACACAATATAGTGTTAGGCATGTACTACTACTACTTAACATTTCTAGAGCGCTACTAGAAACATAAATAAAAGCAACAAAGAAATAAAGAGGGGGTGGTGATAAAAGTCCAATAAATAAATGCAATAAATAAATACAGGGGGTCTTTTACTTAGGCACGCTGGCGTTTTTAGCACGCATTAAAAATAGGCGCATGTTAAGACGCCCATAGGAACACACTGGCATCTTATGTGCCTATTTTTAGCACAAGATAAAAACGCCAGCATGCCTTAGTAAAAGACCCCCTAAAAAAATGTACCTTTGAATAAGTAGGATTTGAGGAGACCCTTACCTGAATGAAGAGATGGTTCCAACCACAAAATTAAAAGGTAATGCATTCCAAAAAGTGTTGGTCCAGTGACACTAAATTTTGAGTCACGAAAAATGTATACGACGCCAGTGTTTAATCATGAAAAGTGGAACCTGCACAGAGTGACAGATTCAACTCTGGCCAGCTTGTTCGGTAGATTGGATGGACGTACAGATATTTATCTGTCGACATTTACTATGTTACTAATTTATTGATGGCAGATATAGAGGGTAATTTTATAAGAGGGTGCTTGGTTTAAGAAGACAAGCAGGCACCTATTAAGGTAGTATTTTATAAGAACACTGTGTCGCAGTTTACGTCGCAGAAGTTGTGCCCACATTGTGCTTGAGAGTGGGTATAAACATCCATGCCTAGATTACTTAAGTACCCGCATAAATCACTATAATCCATACAGATACTAACAAGCTCTGCACACACATCACCCAAACTCCACACTTGTACATGCCAAACAACCAAGTACATACCATCATGCCAATGCATGTACTTTTATACCCGTTGGAATTGTATAACAAGCCACATACAGATGAAAATAACCAACACATTTCTCCCATCACTTTTGGTTTTTTTTTTTAATACCTGTGACACAAGCAGAGATGAATTGCATCCATTCTTTCTGCTTTACGTCAGACACTGGCTTTCCCACTGTACCTAATACTAAGCACATTCTCCCAGAAAGACAAACCTCTTGATAAAGAGCTACCTTAGACTAAGGGAGTAATCAAAGTAAGGAAGGAACCTGAGTTTTTTAAACTTTCCCAGGTCTCGGATTGTTTCTGTGGTTGAGATGGTGCACAGATACTTCTGTGAGGTATTACTTAAATCCCTGCTGAGAACATTCTATCTGAGTCCTGGAGAAAAACCTGGAAGCTCAACTCCAGTTGGAGCAAAAGGAGACCCTCCTGTTGAGCTCGAATTAACAGCTTTTTTGGAAAGTTTGCTAGAGATGGAGACATCTAAAACAAGTTTACTTGTGATTTTCGCTTTGCAACATGCTAGAGATTATATTTTGAAATTATATTTCCGTCATACAAATGAACAGTTTTTGGGTTCAAATGTACGTACATTTCCCGATTTGTCTCAAGCTACACAGAAGCACAGGAAAGAATTCTTGGCCCTTAGGCCGAGAGTCCTGGCTTTCCTGTGACATGTTGTATTTCTTATCAAAACAAAAGTTCCTGGGGGGGAGGGGGGGTTTGAGCCTAAACAGCTGGTCAAATTTATTGTGGCCAGAAAAGAAACTGGAGTTGTAGTCAGTCCTGAAGTGAACCCTGGACTATTGCATCCAGCTGTGGACTATTATTTATTTATTTATTTGTTGCATTTGTATCCCACATTATCCCACCTTTTTGCAGGCTCAATATGGCTTACAATACATCATGGATAGTGGGAAAGAAAAAAGAGTTTATTTCTGCTCCTTTGATATTTAAAAAATGTAAAACCAGAAAAAAATCTTTTAGGAGATACCCTAGTGAAGGGATTGACCCAGTATCACTCCGTGTAAACAAATTAAGATATACAAAATGAAAAATCTTTTTCTTTATAGAGATGTTCTCAGAGTTATACACTCACCCAAGCAAGGTGCCACTAATCTTAGCGGTGCTTCTGTGGGTGGATAAGTTTCTCAATCATAGAACTTCTCTAAAGGTATTTGTAAATTTTTTCAAACACACCCATGTGTCCATTGAATATTTCTATAAGTGTGTCTAATACCTTATATAACATAGAGTTTAAATGAGTCAATTCCTACACTTACTCCAATAAAAACCTCCTGTGCACATCCAAATTCACGTCTGCTTTGAATATTTAGTCATTTTCTTTCAATGTAGTTCTTTCTTGACTATTCTTGCCCCTGTGTTCTATGGACTAAATAATTGTGTGGTATTGTGTTTTGATTTTCATATAGTTATATTTCTAATCTTTTCAGGTTTATGAATAATGTATACTTGATTGTATTGACAAAAGGATAAATAAAAAATTTAAAAAAAAAAGTAAGGAAGTAACTGCAGAATGCGGAAATTAAAAATTCTAATTAGGTTTGGTTCTATTTGTTGCATAGGTTTGATTTATTTTGGCAGGCTGCCCTTTACTACTGACTCATGGACATCTGCATTAGCTGTCTCTTCCCCAGCTGTTTCTCCATTCACCTTAATCACCAGCCATCAACCCCTGTAGAAAGGGTGTCAAGCAAACAGTAGAGGGCTGCCAACAGTCTGGTTTTGAGGCTATGCCTAATGAATTTTCACAACACGTATGCATACAATGGAGGACAGTGCATGCAAATCTCTCTCATACATACTTACTAGAAAACAAACTCCTTCCAAGATTGCAGTTTTACATATTGGAATAGAGGACTGGGGATTGGGGATAAGAGGCTCTAGTCCATCTGAAATTCAACATGTAAGAATCCCCTTTGATAAATGATCATTCTGAGAAGGAAAAGAGGAAAATTGAGAACACCAGTTTGTTTGTTTTTTAATAGCCCTGCATTGGTTACCTATAGATTTGGTGGTTTATTTCTTCATGGATTTGGCCCTAGCTATTTTCAGCTTTGTTATCCCAGCATAAGTATTATCCCACTTTTTGGTAGGTTCAATGTGGGTTACATGGAACAAAGTGAACCGATTAAAAGGTATTGAACAGGTTAACAATTCGATAGAACAATGCAAGTCTGAGGAGTTGTTTCAGGAAGAGTAAAGAGCTGAGTTACATTCTTAAGAGATTCAGAGAGATTATATGACTGTTGAAACGTTATTCACATTTGGAATTTGAATATCATTTATGTATTTAAGCAGTATGAGCAGTGCTGGAGTGGCTGGGACTGAGGCCGGAGACAGGACAATATAAAGCACAGCAAAACAGAGAGGGATTCAAAGTACAAAACAAGCAATACAAAGCAAAAAAAAACACGATGGGCCTTCAAAACAAGAACTTGTCCTTTTAATCAGTAGTATAAACCGATGCTGTACATCATTGACAGGGTCCGTGTTTCAACACTCAATACCTGCATCAGGGGTCTACATACAAACTAGAAGATATGTCAACATTAAAATAAAATATATAAAAAATGCAAACAATAAATCATGAATTTTAAACATAGTAAATCATGAATATTAAACTGAATAAAAACACATAGGAACCATCTACAAACAGAAATATAATAGTGAAAGTGAGACATTGAAGTGTATTTTCAAAGCACTTAGACTTACAAAGTTCTATAGGTTACTATGGAACTTTGTAAGTCTAAGTGCTTTGAAAATGAACCCCATAGAGGGGCATAATCGAACAGAAATGCCTATCTCCATGGGCGTTTATCTCCGAGAACGGGTCCGTGAAGGGGCGGACCGAACCGTATTTTCGCAAAAAAATAGACGTCCATATTTTATTCGACAATGTGTGAGCTGGGCGTTTTTGCTTTTCAGCGATAATGGAAAATGAAAGCGCCCAGCTCAAAAACGAATAAATCCAAGGCATTTGTTCGTGGGAGGGGCCAGGATTCGTAGTGCACTGGTCCCCCTCACATGCCAGGACACCAACCGGGCACCCTAGGGGGCACTTTTACAAAAACCAAAAAAAAGGTAAAAGAGCTCCCAGGTGCATAGCACCCTTCGCTTGTGTGTTGAGCCCCCCAAATCCCCCTCAAAACCCACTGCCCACAAGTCTACACCATTACTATAGCCCTAAGGGGTGAAGGGGGGCACCTACATGTGGGTACAGTGGGTTTGGGGGGGTTGGACGACTAAGCATTAAGCAGCACAATTGTAACAGGTAGGGGGGGGGATGGGCCTGGGTCCACCTGCCTGACGTCCACTGCACCCCCTAACAACTGCTCCAGGGACCTGCATACTGCTGCCTGGGAGGAGGGTATGACATTTGAGGGTGAAAATAAAAAGTTGTGAAACATCATTTTTTTGTGGTGGGAGGGGGTTAGTGACCACTGGGGGAGTCAGGGGAGGTCATCCCCGACTCCCTCTGGTGGTAATCTGGTCATTTAGGGCACTTTTTGGGGCCTTATTCGTGAAAAAACAGGGTCCAGGAAAAGTGCCCTAAATTCTAGCTACAAACACATACTTATTTTCCATTATCGGCGAAAGGCGCCCATCTCTGTTCGGGTGATAACCACGCCCCAGTTCCGCCTTCACCACGCCTCCGACACGCCCCCGTCAACTTTGTCCGCATCCGCAACGGATTGCAGTTGAAAACGTCCAAAAATCGGCTTTCGATTATACCGCTTTATTCGTTTTTGTGAGATAAACGTCCATCTCCCGATTTAGGTCGGAACTTGGGCGTTTTTCTCATTCGATTATAAGCAGGATAGTGTTCTAGCCAGTGATTTTTCTAAAACATGCATGCATGCTTCAGCTAATTAAAGGTGACTAAATGTCAACATAGACATACTTGTATTTTTCTTATCTTTCCTTATAAAGATGTCACTTCCTTCTGTTAACTGCATTATTGTAAACTGTCATGAAGCTATGTCATTTATTTATTGGGATTTATTAAGCACCTTTATGAGGGGATTCAATCAAGGTGGTGTAAAGTAGGTACAATTTAACATCAAACGTACAATTTTGTTAACAAGTAATAACAATAGTAAAATGAACAAGTATAAACATAAACTTGGCAGTCAGCAACTTATCTGGCCAATCTCATATGGGCAGTTAGATTGGAGTGGAGGAGTGGCCTAGTGGTTAGAGCACCAGACTTGCAATCCAGAGGTGGCCGGTAGCTATGATTAAAGGCAAGGTCAGTTCTGGTGGAGCTGGAACTCCAAAGGAAGAGGAAGCTGCCCGAGCAAAAATGCAATTTTAAAAATTTCGTTTTGTTGCATAAAACTGATTAAAATTGTTATGCCAGAGGGGGAACCCCCTGCTAGTCAGTCTCCTGTGCAGAAGGAAAACCACATTGTTCTGCTCTGGAAAAAGTGCCCAGACTTGAAATGGAAAGAAAGATGAGTGATTCTCTCTGCAACAGCCGTTTTTGATTTTTCCAGAAATAGTTGGAGGTTTATTTCTGTGGCTGCTCTTTCATATTTGTCTTCTAAATTGTGCCGAATGACAGATGAGATACTTCTCTTTTCCGGGAGGAGAGGACTTTGGAACACTATATTTAAATGTGAAGTAGTAGCAGCAGATTATGTACGAATAGAAAATTAATGGAAAGATGCAGCTCACCCTCCAGGACGTATTCAGATGTGATACATGCAGGTTTTTTTAATGTATAGATTAGGTAGATCACCCACACAACCAGCTGTCAAGGGAGCCAGGGTGCTGGAGCCCGTAATGCCCCCCCCGTGACCTGCAGCATCGTCAAAGGGACCACATCGCTTCATGTCCAGGCTGATTCCACTCTGGTTTCAGCTACACACTTAAGATTGTAAGTTCATCAAAGAAGTGATTTATTGTACCTGACTCCTCCCCATCACTGTTCATTCATTCAGTATAGTGTTGCAAAAAAAAATATATATATGTATGTGTGATATATATTTGTACATTATATGTCTCTCTCTCTCTCATATCTATAAATAAACAAAATGTATACACACATTATATGGAGACACACTGCTGCATTTCTAAGGGAAAAGTAAGAGCTGAGGTCCATTTAGACATTATCCAAAAGCCCCATGGTGAAACTCTGGTCAGCATCCCTTGGTGAGGGAGTCTCGGAGCTTTCCGTGGGGATGTGTAATTAGAATATAAACTGTGGTAGGAGGTGGAGTGACTTGGAAAGAAACCAAATTTAAAGATAAACAGAGTGAGAAGCAGTCGCTCTATGAAGCTGCCGGTAGCGGTGAATGTGTGGGTGAGAGAATGTGTGGGGAGCAGAATTAACCTTTCAGCCGTATGAGCACATTGGGTAATGCTTTTATTCTTTTATCGTGTACAGTACTGGGAAGTGGGTAGTGAAAAGGAGAATTTTGCATTACTCATTAGGGAGGCGGAAATGATCTTTTTAGGGAAAGATCATGCTTAAACATAAAGTGATCTAAGGATTTATTGTGCTTTATCCAGTCCTGCAGTGCCATTGTTATATGGCTGATGTTTGACATATTAGGGTCACCCCGGGGGACCAGTTTATAACATTCCTTGTCGGCTTTATGTGCCCCTTTTAATGTTAATGTTGGTAGAACAGTTCAATACTCAAGGACAAGGGTGATGTATAAAAGAAATAAACAGGATGGAGACAGTCCAGATGGTGGCTACAAAATTAGGAAGTGGTCTTGAACACAAAAAATATAGGGACAGGCTTATGAACCTCAACATGTATATACTGGAAGAGAGGAGGGAGAGAGGTGATATGATAGAGACGTTTAAATATCTCAAGGGCATTAATGTACAGGAAGTGAGCCTTTTTCAACTGAAGGAAAACTCTGGAACGAGGGGGCATATGATGAAGTTAAGAGGCAATAGTCTTAGGATAGTGGGGATGGGACGACTTTCCTATGAAGAGAGGCTGAGAAGGCTAGGGCTTTTCAGCTTGGAGAAGAGACGGCTGAGGGGAGATATGATAGAAGTGTATAAAATAATGAGTGGAATGGATCGGGTGGATGTGAAGCGACTGTTCACGCTATCCAAAAATACTAGGACTAGAGGGCATGAGTTGAAGCTACAGTGTGGTAAATTTAAAACGAATCGGAGAAAATTTTTCTTCACCCAACGTGTAATTAGACTCTGGAATTCGTTGCCGGAGAACGTGGTACGGGCGGTTAGCTTGACGGAGTTTAAAAAGGGGTTAGATAGATTCCTAAAGGACAAGTCCATAGACCGCTATTAAATGGACTTGGAAAAATTCTGCATTTTTAGGTATAACTTGTCTGGAATGTTTTTACGTTTGGGGAGCGTGCCAGGTGCCCTTGACCTGGATTGGCCACTGTCGGTGACAGGATGCTGGGCTAGATGGACCTTTGGTCTTTCCCAGTATGGCACTACTTATGTACTTATGTACTTATGATGAATCTTAAGCAAGTATTATTTCACGGAAAGGGTGGTGAAAGTGTGGAATGGCCTCCCTGTGGAGGTCGTGGAGTTGAGGACTGTGTCAGAATTTAAGAAGGCGTGGGATAAGCATGTGGGATCCCTTAGGAAAAGGAAGAGTTAGGGGTTACAGAGGATAGGCAGACTGGATGGGCAATTTGGCCTTTATCTGCCATCATGTTTCTATGATCTTTCAAAGAGTAGTATTCACAATGGAGAAGGGTAGTTAGTGGGGTTCCTCAGGGGTCTGTGCTAGGACTGCTGCTTTTTAATATATTTATAAATGATTTAGAGATGGGAGTAACTAGCGAGGTAATTAAATTTGCTGATGACACAAAGTTATTCAAAGTCGTTAACTCAAAGACAGGATTGTGAAAAATTACAGAAGGACCTTACGAGACTGGGAGACTGGGCGGCTAGATGGCAGATGACGTTTAATGTGAGGAAGTGCAAGGTAATGCATGTGGGGAAAAAAGAACCCGAATTAAAGCTACCTCATGCAAGGTTCCACGTTAGGAGTTACGGACCAAGAAAGGGATCTGGGTGTCGTTGTCGATAATACACTGAAACCTTATGCTCAGTGCTGCTGTGGCTCGGAAAGCGAGTAGAATGTTGGGTATTATTAGGAAAGGTATGGAAAACAGGTGTGAGGATGTTATAATGCCGTTATATCGCTCCATGGTGCGACCGCACCTTGAGTATTGTGTTCAATTCTGGTTGCCGCTTCTCAAGAAAGGTATAGTGAAACTGGAAAAGGTATAGCGAAGGGCGACTAAAATGATAGCGGGGATGGGACGACTTCCCTAGGAAGAAAGACTAAGGAGGCTAGGGCTTTTCAGCTTGGAGAAGAGACGGCTGAGGGAGACATGATAGAGGTTTATAAAATAATGAGTGGAGTGGAACAGGTGGATGTGAAGCGTCTGTTCATGCTTTCCAAAAATACTAGGACTAGGGGGCATGCGATGAAACTACACTGTAGTAAATTTAAAACAAAATGGAGAAAATCTTTCTTCACCCAACGCGTAATTAAACTCTGGAATTCATTGCCGGAGAACGTGGTGAAGGCGGTTAGCTTGGCAGAGTTTAAAAAGGGGTTAGACGGTTTCCTAAAGGACAAGTCCATAAACCGCTACTAAATGGGCTTGGGAAAAATCCACAATTCCGTGAATAACATGTATAGAATGTTTCTACGTTTGGGAAGCTTGCCAGGTGCCTTGGCCTGGATTGGCCACTGTCGTGGTTAGGATGCTGGGCTTGATGGACCCTTGGTCTTTTCCCAGTGTGGCATTACTTATGCACTTATGTAAAGAGGATCATCTGTGACTGTGATAGTCTGCTAAGCATGACACTTTAGTGCTTTCTAAATTTTTAAAGATAATAAGGGAAAAGCATACTACACATGCTCTTCTTCAAATGTAGTATATATCATTCAAAATGCAAAAAATGTGAAGAAGGATGCTGTGTTGGAGAGACAGGCCAGAAGATAAAGATAAGAATCAACTTTCTACAGGAACCACGTTAAACACCACAAAGCTACCCAGCGTGACATTTCCGTGGGGAAGCACTTTGCAAGACCAGAGCTCTGCATCAATGACTTTATGGTGAGAATATTAAAATAAGATTTTAAGACCATCCAGGAATGTCATACCTTTGAAGTTTAAAATGATGAAATAGTTTGACACCCACCAGACAGGACTTAACATCACATTATAAACCATAAAATTATACTGCTTTTGTCATCCTCTGGTCACTCAACCCTCCCCCTCCCCAATGCTCTTATGTTTCACTTATATATTTGGATAGTTGTCATTGTTTATTCATTTCTGACACAAATAAGGTATTGATTTCAAAAGCTAGTAAAAAAAAAAATTATTTGTTACATTTGTATCCTGGTAACAAAAACTTGTGGGAACGACTCCGCTGAATTATAAAAGATATCAACCAAAAAACAGCGGGTAATAGATATAAATTGTAAGATAATGTGTTAGTAACGGAGAGGGAGAGGACCTCAGACCGGTGACAACTTTTAATCAATAAGATTACATAAATATAATCACCATCGTATAATCACTGGTCCTCTGCCGACCTCCTCCCTGGGTGTTCATTCGTGCGCTTCTAATACTTATAAATACTATATATCACAGCCATAGTGCAAAACATTGCTGCCAACCACAGCTACTTAGCTTATTGCAGCTCAAACAAGGGCCTCCCCAACGGTCCCGTTTCGCCAACTGGGGCTTCGTCAGGGGAAGAGCGCCCCGTGATGCCAAACTGTGGCAGAAACCCAGTAAGCCATTAATACAGCAAAAAGAATGTATTAACGGCTTGCTGGCTTTCTGCCACAGTTTGGCGTTGCGGGGCGCTCTTCCCTTGACGAAGCCCCAGTTGGCGAAACGGGACCGTTGGGGAGGCCCTTGTTTGAGCTGCAATAAGCTAAGTAGCTGTGCTTGGCAGCAATGTTTTGCACTATGGCTGTGATATGTAGTATTTATAAGTATTTGAAGCGCACGAATGAACACCCAGGGAGGAGGTCGGCAGAGGACCAGTGATTATACGATGATGATTATATTTATGTAATCTTATTGATTAAAAGTTGTCACCGGTCTGAGGTCCTCTCCCTCTCCGATATATTAACACACTATCTTACAATTTATATCTATTACCTGCTGTTTTTTGGTTGTTACATTTGTATCCCACATTTTCCCATCTAATTTGCAGGCTCAATATGGCTTACATAAAACCGTATATATATAGTTAGTCCAATAAAAAAGGTATCGTATTTTAAGTACAAAAGTTTTGCTACACTGGGACAAACCAAAGGTCCATCAACCCCAGCATCCTGTTTCCTCCAACAGTGGCCAATCCAGGTCACAAATACCTGGCAAGATCCCCCCCCACCCCCCAAAAAAAATTTTCAATACATTGTATGCTGCTTATCCCAGAAACAGTGGATTTTCCCCGTCATTTTAATAATGATCTATGGACTTTTCCTTTAGGAAGCTGTCCAAACCTTTTTAAATCCCACTAAGCTAACCGCCTTTACCACATTCTCTAGCAACGAATTCCAGAGTTTAATTACATGTTGAATGAAGTAAAATTTTCTCCGATTCGTTTTAAATTTACTACTTTGTAGCTTCATCGTATGCCCCCTAGTCCTAGTATTTTTGGAAAGAGTAAACAAACGATTACCCGTTCCACTCCACTCATCTCTCTATATAAAGGCAGCACCAACATTCTAATGAAGCCTCCAGCCGGAAGTGTGAAGCTGCAGAGATATCCGGTTTCCCCCATGAGTGTCTGCCCCGCCCTCGCTCTCTCTGTAACACAGTGAAGGAAAACACAGCATAGCAGGAAATTGCTCTCTTTGTAACAGTGAAGGACTGGGGGGGGGGGGGGGGGGGACGGAGAGCAGAGAGGACGGAGAGCAGAGGGGAAGGGAGAAAGGGCAGAAGGCAGGGACACACACACTCCCACATGCACACTCTGAAGAAAACCTTGCTAGCCCCCGTTTTATTTGCATCAGAAACGGGGCTTTTTTACTAGTTATTTTATATACCTCTATCGTATCTCCCCTCAGCCGTCTATTTTCTCCAAGCTGAACAGCCGTAGTCGCTTCAGCCTTTCCTCATAGGCTTCCATCATTTTCATCACCCTTCTCTGTACCTTTTCTAATTCCACAGCATCTTTTTTGAGATGCAGTGACCAGAATTGAACACAACAATATTCAAGGTGGATTAATTCTGCTACCCACACCATTTTATCCAAAATTTAAAAAAAATAATAATAATAAAATTTGGTATTAGAGATGTGTAAGGCCTCCTTCACTAGGCACACATCTGTTTAAGTCCAAAGGAGTATTTACAAAAGCACTTCCTAGTCTCTAGTACTTTCTTTGACTCCAAGCAAGGGTGGGCTCTTCAATCATGGGAACAGATTTTCTTTCAGGTTCCATCATGTTTCCTTCAGACTCGCCAATAAACCACAGACTCATTTATGAGGTGCTTCAACAAAACGTTTGCAAATGAACACTCACCTTGCGCAAACAGGAAATGAGGGCGGAACCAAAGTCAGAGCGAAGAGAAGGAAAGGCAGTACACTCGCTGAGTCTGTTCGCTATTCAATGCTGCCGACGGGAGGGAGGGGGGCCTGCAACTCGGAGGGAGAACAGAGCGAAGGAGCGTGAAGGACGGAGGGGGGCCTGCAACTCGGAGGGAGAACAGAGTGAAGGAAAGTGACGGAGGGAGGAAGCCATGGAAAACGGAGGGGAGGAAAGGGGGCTGTGGGACTTGGGGGGGGGGGGGGACAGAGGGAGGGGGGGAAGAAAACCTTGCTAGCGCCCGTTTCCTTTCATACCGAAACGGGCCTTTTTTACTAGTATATCTATATATGAATACTCTGTTTAATCCATGCATTTTTGAACTCTGTCACTGTTTTGTCCCCACCACCTCCCCTGGGAGGGTATTATAGGCATCCACCATCCTCCCCATGAAAAAGCATTTCCTGATGTTTCTAAGTCTACAACTCTGCAGCCTTCTCGTGCCCTCTAATTGTACTGTTTCCCCAAGCTCCTAATATTCTGATTCTTTAAGTGGGAGATGTACAACTTTTTAATGCTAGGAAGAGGGGCAGGCAGAGGAACACCAGGAAAAGGCAATGGATTCTGATTTGGTCGTATTGTATTAAGCTTTAATTCATTTAAGAATAGCCAGGTGGAAATATGATCAAGCTCAGTAGATATGGCTGATCTGCCCCCCCCCCCCCCCCGGGGGATTGAAGTAGAAGGGCAAAAGAAGCCAAGCAGATGTTGGATCAACATAAAGCCTAGAATAGAACTTGAAGAACACCAGATGGGAGAGGTATGGATGAAGATATCAATCTGGACTGGATACGTTGTTCTATTTTCAAGATAAAATTGGAGCCAGAAGAGAGCAGTACAGATATATTAATATCAGAGAGATACTGTAATGGAATCAAGTGATTGACAGGACCATATGCTGCATAAATCAAGTGGTACTCGGAGGGCATCTTTAAATTAAGATTAATCTTGACTCTGGCAGTCTATTAAACCAAGGTAAGTTATGTTCAGTCGATTGGTGTGCCCAAAAGCTTGTTTGTCACAGATGAAGGGCATTTATTTTTCTTCTAAGAAATCAGATAGCTGGCTAGCTTTGGTATAAAGGGCAGGTTGGAAATGGGAAGTGTGAGTGGATCAGTAGTAGAGGAGGATGGTGACCATAGTTTTGTGGATGTTAAGTTTATAGGGCAAGGTAAACCCTAAAACAATGGTTCCCGTACATAAGTATTGTCATACTGGGAAAGACCAAAGGTCCATCGAGCCCAGCATCCTGTTTTCAACAGTGGTCAATCCAAGTCACAAATAACCGGCAAGATCCCAAAAATGTACAAAACATTTTATACTACTTATCAGGGGCGTATCTGGACTCCGGTGGTAGGGGGGGCCAGAGCCAGAGGGAGGGGGCACATTTTAGCCCCCCCCCCCGCCGCCGAGCCCCCACCGCCACCAATGACTCTCTCCACCCCCCTCCCGCCGCCAACCCTCCCCCGCTGCCGTTCTTACTTTTGCTGGCGGGGGACCCCAACCCCCGCCAGCCGAGGTCTGCTTCCACCTGCCGCAAAAACTTCTTCTTCAGCCGGCGGGGGACCCCAAACCCCCGCCAGCCGCCCCGCGGTGTTTAAAATTCATCTTCGGCCTCCGTGGCCGTGCTGCTGTGATAGGCGCTGTTGAAATCCACTTCGGAGTCTGACGTCGCAGCACGTACAACGTACAACGACGTCAGACTCCGAAGTGGATTTCAACAGCGCCTATCACAGCAGCACGGCCACGGAGGCCGAAGATGAATTTTAAACACCGCGGGGCGGCTGGCGGGGGTTTGGGGTCCCCCGCCGGCTGAAGAAGAAGTTTTTACGGCAGCGGCAGGTGGAAGCAGACCTCGGCTGGCGGGGGTTGGGGTCCCCCGCCAGCAAAAGTAAGAACGGCAGCGGGGGAGGGTTGATGGCGGTAGGGGGGTCCAGGGCAAAATCTGCGGGGGCCCAGGCCCCTGAGGCCCCACGCAGATACGCCCCTGCTACTTATCCCAGACATAGTGGATTTTCCCCAAGTCCATTTAATAACGGTCTATGGACTTTTCCTTTAGGAAGCCGTCCAAACCTTTTTAAAACTCCGCTAAGCTAACCGCCTTTACCACATTCTCTGGCAACAAATTTCAGAGTTTAATTACAAGTTGAGTGAAGAAAAATTTTCTTCGATTCGTTTTAAATTTACTACATTGTAGCTTCATCGCATGCCCCCTAGTCCTAGTATTTTTGGAAAGTGTAAACAGACGCTTCACATGTACCCATTCAACTCCACTCATTATTTTATAGATCTCTATCATATCTCCCCTCAGCCGCCTTTTCTCCAAGCTGAAGAGCCCTAGCCGCTTTAGCCTTTCCTCATAGGGAAGTCGTCCCATCCCCTTTATCATTTTTGTCGCCCTTCTCTGCACCTTTTCTAATTCCACTATATCTTTTTTGAGATGCAGCGACCAGAATTGAACACAATATTCGAGGTGCGGTCGCACCATGGAGCGATACAAAGGCATTATAACATCCTCATTTTTGTTTTCCCATTCCTTTCCTAATACCTAACATTCTAGTAAGCTTTCCAATTCTATTTGTTTTCCAAACCTGGTCCTGGAGGCACCCCAGCCAGTCAGGTTTTTAGAATACTCACAATGAATATTCAAGACAGAAATTTGCACGCAGTGGAGGTAGTGCATGCAAATCTCTCTCATAAATATTCATTGTGGGTATCCTGAAAACCTGACTGGCTGGGGGTGCCTCCAGGACCAGGTTTGGGAACCACTGCCTTAAGAGAAAGCCACAAGGAAGTGGAAGCAAGCTTGGTGATGGGGTAGGAGACAAAGAAAAGAAGCAAGTCAGTAATGGTCTATGGGAGTAGGGAGAGCAGAGTACAGATTACTTAGTATGGGGGCCTTTTACAAAGACACGCTAGCGTATTTAGGACATGCCAGGGGCGTATCTGCATGGGGCCATGGGGGCCTGGGCCCCCGCAGATTTGGCCCTGGACCCCCCTGCCGCCAAACCGCCGTCGCCTATCTTTGCTGGCGGGGGACCCCAACCCCCACCGGCCGAGGTCCTTTCTTCCGTTGCAGCAAAGCTTCCTGTTCTAAGTCTGACATCCTGCACGTACAACGTGCAGGATGTCAGACTCAGAATTTGAAACTGAAGGAAGCTTTGCTGCAACGGAAGAGAGGACCTCGGCTGGCGGGGGTTGGGGTCCCCTGCCAGCAAGGTAGGCGACGGCGGCAGGCGAGGGTTGGCGGCGGGAAGGGAGGTGGAGAGGGTCATCGGCAAGGAGGGGCCAGCAATGGCGGGGGGGGGGGGGTTGGTGGCGCCGGGGGGGGGGGGGCTAAAATGTGCCCCCTCACTCTGGCTCTGGCCCCCCCTCCCGCCGAAGTCCAGATACGCCTCTGGCACACGCTAAACACTAGAAACACCCATAGGAATATATGGGCATCTCTAGCGTTTAGTGCACGCTTATTTTTAGCATGCGCTAAAAACGCTGGCGCAACAACCCCTATGTTAGGGAAACTGGCTGCAGACTGATCAGTGGTAAGAGACGAGGGCTGAGTAAGTCAGACTTTTAAGGATGTATGTAAGAGAGGGTATTAATGGCCCTTATTTGATACAGATATTGGAAATTGTGAAAATGCACTGGTTTTGCCATTACTCTCAGCCCCTGGTTTTCCCAGGCAATCTACAGAAGTACATAAAAACTGCCATAATGTTTTGTTTTAAAGGTCCATTAAGCTCAGTATCCTATTTCCAAGAGTGGGCAATCCAGGTCTCAAGTACCTGGCAGGATCTCAAAGAACAGTTCAAATCCTCCTTCCTCATACCTAGGGATAAGCAGTGGCTTTCCCAAGTGTATCTGGCTAGTAATGGTTTATAAGGGTCCAAGAAAGCAAAGGGGCAGATGGTCTGCAAACTTTAAGACGGAAAATCAACAAAGCAGATTGTGATGAAAAATGTAATTTATTAATAGATATATTAAATATTAGTAAAAAAAGGCCCGTTTCGTAAACAAATGAAACGGGCGCTAGCAAGGCTATAGAGAGAGAGTGAGAGTGTGTATATGCATGTGTGTCTGTGTGTGTGTGACACAGAGAAAGTGTGTGTGTGTGTCTTTGTGTGAAAGAGTGTGTGCACAGGTAGGGTGAAAATGAAGAGACAGCAGTGAAATTTTACATAGGACAGCTGAACCATTTGAGGTGTGTGTGGGTGCGTGTGAGATAGACAGTGTTAGTGTGTGTGTGTGCGTCTGTGAGAAAGAGAGTGTGAAAGGGTAGGGTCAAAATGAAGAGACAGCATTATATTTGTACATAGCACAGCACAAACATTTGAGGCAGTTATTGCCTTATCTCCCCTGTCGCCCCCTCCATACCCAACGATTCGTTCCTTGTCTTCCATCCCCTCTGTGTCCCGTCTGTATGTGTGTGTGTGAGACAGAGAGAGAGAGAGGGAGGTGCTAGCAGTGCCTGTGATAGTGGCAGGTCAGTTGCTCATTATAGCCAGTTAAGAGTGAGAGTGTGTGTGTATGTGCTGGTTTTTTTCCTTCCCTCCTATGCCCACCGTGTCCGTTGTTTGTGTGGAGATCAGAGATCTATATGGTCCTTTTAGCGTTGCTGTTGATGTCGCGTAGCAACTATGTGCTGGTGGTTTTCATTGTTCTGTGATGTGTCTTATGTCACGTTCCGTCGCTTAGTAACAGGTTCGCGATGCGATTGGTTGAGTGTCATTTGTCCGCCCTCGACGTCATGACGTCTGATGCGGGGGGCGGGGTCAACACTCATGGCCGAATTCCTGGTTTCACCACCATGCATTTAGAATGTTGGGACTTGTGGAGGCTTCAGAATGTTGGAGGTGCGTTTTATATAGAGAGAAGATTATATACAGTACAGCCCGACACAGGCCGTGTTTCGCCCAGCAGGGCTGCTTCAGGGGCTACACAATGATCCTCTCTTTATTCTGGTAATGCATTACCAGACTCAAGAGAGTGTCCGACATATCTTATGTCAGCACATTTTTCTGGTTTATTTGGTTGAGCTGTTTTTTTCAACATATATACTAGAAGATTCACAACTGCGGTTTTCAGTACATTTGGTTTCATCAAATCTACCATATTTTGACAGTAGATGATCATTGTGTAGCCCATATCCTTTGTGAGCTTTTAATTTCTTTAAAGTGATTCTCTGTGGTTTATTGTTCCATAGGAAGGACACAAGTAATTTTTCAATCTTTAAGTAGTTTGGTCAAGGTAGAAGGGTAATATGCTTAATACATAGTTAATTTTAGGCGCTATTATCGTTTTAATTGTATCCAGTCTGCCCCACCAACTGAGGTGTAAAGGTGACTTGCCAGTGGTGTAGACCTCAACAATTTTAAGTAATAGGTCTTGGTTGATCTATTTGGTTTCTTCTAAAGTAGGGCCAAAGAGTATTCCAAGATATTTTAGTTTGAGAGGTGCCCATTTGAAGTTGAATGTCTGCTTGGATTTCTGGGCAATTCAAAGGCATAATTTCAGTCTTGGCTTGATTCAATTAATATCCAGAGAAGTTGGCATAAGTGATGGTGTCCAAAAGATGAAGAATTGAGTTGGGAGTAGTGCAAATAAGGATGTCGTCTGCATAAACTTGAGAGTTTATGGATTGGTACCACAGAGGATTCCTTGTATTGAGGAGGAGTTATGAATTGCCATCAAAAGAGGCTCCAATGCAGTATTAAAAAGGAGTGGTAACAGGGGGCAACCCTGTCACATACTTCTTGAGGGATGTAAAGTGCTGGATGGTTTGTTCATTTGTAGTGTCATGGTTGGGCATGCTACAATATTTTATCGATATTGAGTGAAGCCGAACCATATAAGAGCATTGAAGAGAGAGGGCCATTCAACTTTTTGCATCAATGTAATCCAATTCAATCCTGCGACATTGATGGAGTCGGGGCACTATTCCAATAAACAATTCAGATAAGTGATTGGTTATATTTTACAATAGTTCCCGCATGGTTGTTAAACTGAGATTATTAGTGAGCAGTTTTACGAAGGATTGGGCACACACATACAAAAAGAATTATTTCTCCTATTTAGGAATCTTGGACTCCTGTTGTGGACTTTAAATGAAGCTATAATATTTAATTTGTGTTATGAATAATATCTTTAGATTTAATTGTAATAGTGGATTTTTCTTTACAAGTTTATACTTGTTTACTATGTATAAAAACGATAAATAAAATATTTAAAAAAAAGTTATTTTAGAGAAACAAAAAATATGGGATTGTGTTGCACCAGACTAACGGCACTTGAATTGGGATAAAATAAGGAACAACCCGATGAATGAGATGCTGTACCACAAAAAAAACCACAGTGATTTATCTGTGAGTTATTACAGTGGGAATATCTGAGGGTGCTCCTTAATACGTAGATAAAATAAGGATAAAAAATATTCACTAATGAGATCATTTGGTGGCAATAATTATCCTGGTTTGTAAAAGAGACAGTTTGTATTTATTGGCCAGAGATTAACGGATACTTATTTGGATTCTGTTGATAATAAGAAGGGCACAGTAAGTCTAGAAAAGCAGGATAAGTAAACTAATTAGATAAATCTAATCTGTATGGCAGCAAAGAAGATAGTAAATTGGTACACACATGTTCAAGTTGAGAGTAAACAACTCAAGAACAATAAAATTAATACTGTGAGTTTAGTATAAACATAGGTGTACAAGTAATTCACGATCGTGCATGTATGCTGAGTAGTACTTTGCAAGCAGTTATGGTTGTCTGTGCATATAAAAGTAATGTAGCCCCATATGACTATTCCTACTCCGGTTGTAGGGGAGTATTAGCAAGCATTCAAGCAAAAATTTGCAGATATGGAAAACATAATATGGTAACTGTACTAGCAGTGGAGAGAAATGTCAAAGCTATTTATATGAAACAGCAAATTCAGCAGATGAGGAGGGAAGAAGTAGACTCGTGTGATCAATACGTGAGGGTCAAATTTCTTCCAAATAATTACCAAGTTGTAATATGATTGAATAATGTGCATTCGTGTGGGATAAAGAAGGACAAAACTCCATTTATTTCTTTTGATCCTGGCCTGTATGCCAAGAGTTGTTTCTGGAGACTAGCGGTAGTTTTGCTCAAGTCCGATGCAAAAAATATGGTGTTTTTCTGACTTCAGTGGTGCACACGTCTTGAAGCACAGCCACTGTTTGAGTGTATCAGAGAAGACGCACAAGTTTAGGACTAGGGAACTTATCCCTCGTGTTCGGGTTTGTCGGGAGTGACATGCAGGTTCAATCTCAAACGGCAAGTCAAGTGACAATTCGAGGAAAGATGGCATGAAAGATTGAATGAAGGCAGTAATGTTATTGCCCTCTTTCCTTTCAGGCTGGCCAATAAACAAAAGGGTCATTCCATGCCAAGTGGTGTAAACCTTCCCACCATCATGTCTCCAATTTTGTTCAAATTTTATCTGTTGCGCAAGTCAGGTGTTAAACGAAGTTTCCCAAAATTTGAGGTCTCTAACTGCAATAGTTGCAGATCTAGATCCCCTTTTCTGAAAGGTTGTCAGTCCATGAGCGCTCGACATTTACCAAAATGCCATTTTGGGGGTCTAATAAAATCCAAACACATTTATAAGAATGGCTAAAAAATTCAAATCCTGTTTTTTATGCTAATTCCGATGAAATACATTTTAACATTATGGATGCAAAATCCAGTCAAACAAGTTGACTCAAAGTGTGCATCAAAATTGGTCACGACTCATCGGAACATATTTGGACCAATATTCAGACCACAACAACTTCCATGCAAACAAAGATACGGACTTGAAATTTTGAACAAGCATTATGCTTGTGCTGGACATAATACTGCCAGATTTGCAACTAACCAGCATCTATAACCGCCCTGCAGGATCTCTTCAAAGTTGACACTATCAGCGCAAATGGTAAAATGTACCAAAGTTCAAAGCCAATTATTAAAAAAGAGTCTGCCTCAATCAGCTTGTGAACAGTATCATCTGAAGGAGAAAATTGTGCTCTACAACACTGATATGTTTTTGTCATGAGACTCGCCACCTCCCGTTGCAAGAGTCAACTCTTCGTTCCCCCCTGGCGGTTGACATAGGCCACAGCCGTGGCATTGTCTAATAGTATCCGCACTGCCTTGCCCACTGAGGGAACGAAATTCCTCCAGAGCTAGATGAATTGCCCTAGTCTCTAACCAATTGATGGACTAGGACCCTTCCATGGGAGACCAGAGATACCTGTGCAAGCTTTCCTAAGCAATGGGCTCCCCAGCCCCATAGGCTGGCATTGGTAGTTAACGCTATCCACTGGAGGGACTCCAGTGGCATTCCCCTAGTGAGATTGGCCTCCCACAACCACCAGAAGAGGCTGCTGCGCTCTTGGGAATGCAGGAGCAACCTCACCTGAAGGGAATCTGTCTGAGGGGACCATCTGGACAATAGGGAAGATTGGAGAGACCTCATGTGAGCTCTGGCCCAGGGAACTACCTCTATCGTCGCTGCCATGGAACCCAGAACTTGAAGATAACCCCGAGCACAGATACCATTAGACAATGCCACGGCTGTGGCCTATGTCAACCGCCAGGGGGGAGCGAAGAGTTGACTCTTGCAATGGGAGGTGGCGAGTCTCATGGAATGGGTGAAGCTTCACTTGACCGCCATCTCGGCTTTCCATGTGGCGGGAGCCAAAAATGTTCAGGCAGACTTTCTCAGTTGTCACACCCTCGATCTAGGGGAATGGTCTCTCAGCCATCGGGTGTTTCAATTGATAGTGGATCAGTGGGGCGTTCCAGTCCTGGACCTTTTGGCCTCTGGACTCAGTGCAAAGGTTCCCCGCTTTTTCAGTCATTGAGGAGACTCAAGAGCAGCGGGGATAGATGCTCTCTTACATCAGTGGCCTCCCGGTCTTCTATATGCGTTTCCTCTGTGGCCTCTCTTGGGTTGTCTCTTACAAAGAATCAAAGCTCATGGGGATCTAATAGTCTTCGTGGCACCCGATTGGCCTTATCGTCCGTGGTATGCAGACCTTCAGCGCCTTCGGTCTGCGCCTCCTCTTCATCTCCCTGTTCTCAAGGATCTTCTGTCGCAAGGCCCGTCCTTCATCCAGATCCAGCTTGATTTTGTCTTATGGCCTGGCTCTTGAACAAGCTCACTTAACAAAAAGAGTTTATTCCGCTCCGGTGATTTCAACCATGCACTGGTCTCGTCGTTGGTCTATGTCCCCGAATTATATTCGAACCTGGAGGATTTTTGAGGCGTGGTGTGCAGATGGTGGTAATTCTCACTTCCGGGCTTCTGTGGCGGAGAATTTGGATTTTTTTGCAGTGTGGCTTTGATAAAGGCTTGTCTCTCTCATCCCTTAAGGTACAGGTGGCGGCACTGTCCTGTTTCTGAGGCTGGGTGTGAGGTAAGTCATTGGCTACTCTTCCTGACATTTCGTGTTTCCTGAAAGGGGTCAGCCTTCTTCATCCACCAGTCAAAGCTGCCTTTCTGGCTTGGGATCTCACCCTGGTGGTTTCCGCACTGACAGGTCCTCCCTTTGAGCCGTTGTCTTCTTGTTCCCTTAAGGACTTAACTCTTAAGACCGTGTTTTTGGTGGCCATTGCTTCTGCTCGGAGAGTCTCGGAGCTGCAAGCCTTTTCCTGTAGGCCTCAGTTTTTGGAGTTTTCTAAGGAGCGCATAGTTTTGCGCCCAGTGCCTTATTTCTTACCTAAGTTACTGTCACGGTTTTATCTCTCTCGGTCTTCCTCCCTGTCCTGGGTCTTCCTCAGGTACAGGGTCTCAGAGGGCGTTGTGTATGTTGGACATTAAGAGAGTTCTTAAACGCTGTCTGAGGGTTACTGACGACTTTCGGCACACGGATCGTCTGTTTGTACTCCCATGCCGGTTTGCGTAAGGGTTTGGCCGCCTCTAAGCCCACTATGTCTCGGTGGCTCAAAGAGATGATAGCTTCTGCTTATGTGCTTGCTGGGAGAAGGATCCCGGAAGGTGTTAAGGCTCACTCCACAAGGGGACAAGCAACTTCTTGAGTGGAGCGATTCTTGGTGCCACCCGCAAATATTTGTAAAGTGGTGACGTGGGCCTCACTGTGTTCCTTTTATAGACACTATAGACTGGATGTGCAGTGTCAGCAGGAGGCGATTTTTGCAACTTGAGTGCTCACAGCGGGTTTACTGGGGTCCCTCCCTTAGGTCTACTGCTTTTGTTACTTCACATCAGTCCAACCCTGGGCCGGTCAGGAGGGACGCTAAGGAAGGAGAAATTAGACCTTACGTGCTAATTTGCTTTCCTTTAGTCCCTCTGGACAGGTCCCTCCCGTGTTCTTTGAAGAGTGATTGTTTGTACATAGTTCCGGAGTTCTACGACGGAGTTGCTTTGCAAGTTGGCAGTTCATTTATTTATTATTTAACAAAAAAAAAAAAAAACCCCAAACAAAATAAAATCCTGTTAAGCCATACCTCTTCTCCTTGGCGGAGTTGTTGGTGAGCTTTGCTGCACAGCTTTGCCGTCCTTCAAGCGTGGTTTATGACTGCTTGGTGGCTGCTTAGATTCCACAGGCCACAGAAGGTTGGGTCTTTCTTTTCTTTTCTGCTTTGTTAGTCAAATACTGAGGCTAGGGTCACATGGCCAGGACTCTTATTGGCTCTCTAGAGTCAGAAGTTTCTCAGTCTCCACCTGTTGGAAGGTTATGTACAACCCATCAGTCCTACCCTGGGCCGGTCCAGAGGGACTAAAGGAAAGCAAATTAGCAGGTAAGGTCTAATTTCTCCATAATCATGAAATTCAGTTAGAAAAAGAATAAGATGAATATTGAACTAGAAATATACTTCTTGAAGAAGCCTGTTTTCCATGTATTTCAAACTCGCCCACATGCATATCACCAAACTGGTGCTGAGAGGGCTCTCTTAAATGACGATTTAACATGCAGTTAACTTGGAGGCTTATTTTCAAAGCACTTAAAATTACAAAGTTAAGTAGTAGCCTATGGCACTTTGTAAGTCTAACCCCCCTTTTTACTAAGCCGCACTGCAATGCCAACATAGTCTACTCAAAGCCGCTAGCGTGGCTTAGTGAATAGGGGGTTAGTGTTTTGAAAATGAGACCCTTAGTCTCCTGTAATCTTTTTCTCATAGCATTTTATGACTATTATAAAGTTTCTGGTATTACGACAAGTGGCACTTTTAAAAAAATGTCTTAAGTGCAGCTTATGGAGGAAAGAATGAAGAGCCCTATCTTCTAAATCATTTGTAAGACTTGGGGGGGGGGGGGGGGGGGGGGGAATAAAAAGGACACATTTTCAGTCAATTTCAACAGTTTGGTTGGGATTTCATTTATAAATTGCCAAGCAGGCAAAGGCAAGATATTTCTTCTATTTTAAAGTAAAAAGTCTAACACTAAAAACCGCTTCCCTTATCTGTAGTGAGCACGCCATGCTTTGTTCTTTAAAGCCAGTGATGCTGCAGAATCGGTGAACGTGTTTGGTTCTGATGTATGAGTTTATATCCCAGGAGCAGGGCTGGCCCAACCATTAGGCGGTTGCCTTGAGGGGCAGCAAAAAGTAGCTGCAGTCAAAAAGAACAATCTTGATAGCCACGCAAAATCAAAGAGCTATCAGTGCCTATTCTTATCAGCAAAACAAATTTTAATTTTTAAAAGCATGATATCCACATGTGTCTCTCTTATAGAACTGTATGGTGGCCAAGATTGTTGATTTTTTAATTTCCACCTCTGCCTAACTTCACCAGTTGTCAGATCAGTGGCGTAGCCACAGGTGGGTTTATTTATGGCTCAGGCCCACCCAATAGTAGCACATGTTTAGTGGTAACTGGTGGGAATCCCAAGCTCCGCCAACTGAAGAATTTTTTTTTTTTGTTACATTTGTACCCCGCGCTTTCCCACTCATGGCAGGCTCAATGCGGCTTACATTTCCCCCTGATGGTAACGAAAATGCTTCGCTCCACAACACCGGCACCTGCGCATACTCCGTTTTCAGTACATGCCTGCTGCCAAGGTGGAAAGAAGCATTTTCCCACCAGCTGCGATAATTCTTTTTTTTTTTTTTTTGGGGGGGGGGGGGGTGAGAACACTTGATGTCCACCCAATTCTTGCCTAGGCCCACCCAAAACCTGTTGCCTGGCTACGCCTCTGTGTCAGATTGTCCACATGTGGGATATTCCTCAAAGAGACCTTTTGAGAACAGGAAAATCTAGCCACCCTGCAGAAAATATCAGAAGAAAAGAGTAATAGCAACTGATAATTTTGAATTTAGTGGCAGTTATTTTGTCTTCCAGTTCCTTTTCAGGCTGTCAAGAAAATTAAACATTGATTGGAGCTGCCAGTCAGGTGCCCAGGAGGGCAATGATTTGTGAATTGGTTTGAATGTGCCCTAGTTTAATCCTTTTCAGACGTCAAATCTCCTGAGATATGCTCTTTCAGGGCCTGCCAGTACAGCTGAGTCTGCAAGACTTCAGTCTCTTGGTTTGGCTTGTGAATGAAAATCCTGAACAACTCTACTTGGAAAGCACACTGTTGTATTTGGCATACTTTCTCCTCTTGGCATCTTTCTGTGGATGTTTATCCAATGTCTGACTATCTCTCATATCAGTAGTTTTTCTTTTCTTCAGTTAGTCTTAGATATGAATTTATCATTAGTACCATTGTAGTATAGTACGTGACAGTTCTGGCCCTAGTAGGTCAAGGTGAAGCTTCCTCTTTTGGCTCCTGTTCGCCCAATGAGACAGACTATTCATTTGATGCCCTAGAGCTCTGACAGCGTTTGTTTTCCCTAGTTGTGTGAATTGGCAACATTGTTTTTACCCTTTATATATGTTGGCACTGCCCGCTGGTATTTGAAAGAACTGAGGATGTTGCCCTGATTGTATTATTTATTTATTTATAGCATTTATATCCCACAATATTCCCACCCATGGGCAAGCTCAATGTGGCGTACAACAGTCTATAAAAACATACAACAATTCAGCAAACAAACAATCGGTGTAATGTTTAATAATAATAATAATAATAATAATAGTAGTAGTAGTAAGAGAGAAAGGGAAATAGCTGAGGAGGGAAAAGGGGAAAGAGTAGTGGTGAACAATATGTCTCTACGACAGTTGGAATTCAGAAGGAAGAGATGCCAGGCGGGTTTGAAGCGTATGCTCTACCAAAAAGGAAAGTCTTGAGGCGCTTCTTGAAGGTCGAGTGATCAGGAGTAAGTTTGACCAACTGAGGCAGCCCATTCCATTAGTGTCATTGACGACCCCTGATGCAGACGTTATGCTGAAACACGGCCCATGTCTGTTTTTTTTGTCAGTAAACTTTGGATGGCAACCCATTCTTGGAGGCCGATTGTGCTCTTTTTGCTCGGCTTGGTTTCCTGTGCTGTGGACCCCCCTCTCTCCTGTTCACTTTGAATTGCTAGGTCATCAGGAGGTTCTGGATGATTTTCAATTGGTGTTTCATAAATCCGTGAACAAAGACGGCTCTGACCACAGTTGTGAATGATGCATCGAGTGGGGGATGGGGGTGGGAGTGGGAGTGGTGGGGTTTGGGGAATAACTCCTAACCCTTTTTCACTTGTTCAGGACCCTTATTTATCATCCTCACTTTAATATTCCCTTATCTCTTGTTTGTCCTGTTTGTCCTAATTAGATTGTAAGCTCTGTCGAGCAGGGACTGTCTCTTCATGTTCAAGTGTACAGCGCTGCGTACGTCTAGTAGCGCTATAGAAATAAGTAGTAGTAGTAATAGTGTGCATGATGCTGGAGTTAACTACAGTATTTGACAGAGAATCACGTCCGTCAGCTTCATTGCTTTGGTAATATAGGATTAGGTGGGACAGTTTGGAATTGGTTTTCTTTTTTTTTTTGAGCCTAGCCCACAGAAGGGGTAGTGTTGGTTTCCTGACTGCCCTTCCCATGGAAATCGATGAGTGGGGTCCCACAAGGTTTCAGTGTTGTTGCCTTTTTGTTTAACATCTATTTCAGGTCATTTATGTGAGATATTTAAGCAGACTGTTAGCATAACTATGCAGAAAATGTTCAAGTTTTATGCCCAGTATCTAGGGGAGGGATGAGGAATTTGGGTGTTAAATCTTTTGTTGAATGTGAGGAGAGGACTCCTTTCCAATAAGCTATGTTTGAATGCTGCTCATTTGGGTGTTATAGGTTAGTGGGAATAAGTAGGCCAGAAGGATCTGTGATATTAGAATGTGTGGCTTTTACCATAGGTTCCAGATATCAGCAACCTAGGGATGAAGTTCAACTCCACCTCTTCCATGGGACCTCAGATACCTTCTTTAATTAGATCTTTCTTGCTTTGGCTGATTGGTCAACTATGCCCTTAACTTATGGCTGCTATCGAGACTGCATTATTGCAATTTGGTTCATTATGGATTACCATGTTTAGTTTTTTTTTTCCTTTTTGTATCCAGTTGATACAAAAAAAGCTGCTCAGTTGGAAATGTGAACATATCTCTCCTACACAGACAGCTTTTTCATTGGCTACCCATTAATTATAGGTGCAGTTTGATGATTTTGTTCATCAGGTCGGGGTGTAGCCAGGTTTCTGTTAACCTGATCAGAGGGGGAGAACCTTTTCCATTGTCATCCCCGGGTACTGGAATGAGTTGCCAAAATCTGCAGCTGCTCAAATAATTTGCAATTTAGGAAAGCTGTGAAAGCATGGTTGTTCAGTTAGATATAAATTGTAATGGCAGAATGAAGGTATAGGTCTAATCTGTTGCTGGGTTGAGTCAACGGATTATGTTTCATTTTTACTTAGGTGGGTTGGGATATGGGATTTATGTGGGCTATTGGGGCGTTTATTTTACTTGTATAGTTGTGTAACCCCTTCTTGCTAGGATCAGTCCTGGGAGGTTTACTTTACTATGAATACATTGTTTGTTGATGGGTCCAGGTTGGGACCAATAATCACCGAGGGGCTATTGGCAATAGCAATCCACACTCCATGTCCTACTGGCGTTCAGTCCAGGCCAGAATTGGGGTTCTAACCAAAAGTTTCTTTTAAAAATAGTCTTTCAGGAAGAAGGACAGAGTTGCAACAATTGCAAAACATAGGTAGAAAGCAAAAATAACAGAGCGAACATATAGTCACTTATTTTCTTTCAGGACTCTCCAGTCGTAAGAGACTCCTGATTCTTTTCCTTGCTCACTTTTCCATCTGGGTGTAAATCCTTTTTGAACACCTGTCTTGTTCTCTTCTCTTTGTAGATCTGAGGGTCAACCTTTGTGTCATTTTCCCCCTTGCTTCTCAGGACCTGCATCCCCTGATGTTTCTCCAATGGCTCCACTTTCTTCCTAGAAGCAGGGGTAGGCTGGTTCCCTGTTCCAGCTTACACTTCCAAGCAAATGCAGAAGTCTCAGTTGCCCTTATCAACTCATACCAGTCTCATCTCTCATAATTTCTGTAGTCTTGGTACGATGTGTGGGCTAGCTAAGGTTATCGATCTCCTCCAGAGCCTGGTACAACAGCCAAAGACCCTTTCTCTCATTTAGTGGTACAAGGGCCATGGAAGCAGGAACTAAAGACAAAGAATTCAAATAGGGTTGGAATTTTTTTTTTTTTTTTACCAATCCTAGGGGCCCTTTTACCAAGCGGAGGTAAAAAAGTGGCCTGTGGTAGTGTTGGCGTGTGTGATTGCTGTGTACGTAAGTACATAAGTATTGCCACACTGGGACAGGCCAAAGGTCCAAGCCCAGCATCCTATTTCCAACAGTGGCCAATCCAGGTCACAAATACTGGCAAGATCCCCAAAAAAGCTCAATACATTTTTATGCTGCTTATCCCAGAAATGAGCAGTGGATTTTCCCCATACTGAGGCCACTTTTTACCATGGCAGGAAAAAGGCTTTTTTGTTTGAGTTGTTAATGGCCATTTGCTAATATCAGAATTATCGTATTTTTCGGACTATAAGACGGACCATAAGATGCACCTAGGTTTTAGAGGAGGGAAATAGGAAATTTTTTTTTTCCTTTTTCCCTCCTCTAAAACCTAGGTGCTCCGGTGCGTCTTGTCCGAATCCCTCCCTCCGAGTTCGGGATCGCCCTCCCCCCCGGCCCTGTCAGCACTTCTCCCTACTCACGTCACGCGATCTTCCCTGGTGGTCTAGTGACGTCGGGGCAGGAAAGAGCCCCCTCTTTGCTGCCCAGCGCGCTGCTCTCCGTCCTCCTGTATGCATTGCTGCCTGACGGTCTTGGCGAGATTCAAAATGGCCGCCGAGAATTGAAGTCTCGGCGGCCATTTTGAATCTCGCCGAGACCGTCAGGCAGCATACAGGAGGACGGAGAGCAGCGCGCTGGGCAGCAAAGAGGGGGCTCTTTCCTGCCCCGACGTCACTAGACCACCAGGGAAGATCGCGTGAGTGGTGACAGGGCCGGGGGGGAGGGCGATCCGGAACTCGGAGGGAGGGAGGGCGATCCGGAACTCGGAGGGAGGGAGGGAGGGAAATCTCTACCTTCGGACTATAAGACGCACCCCCCATTTTCCTCCCAAATTTGGGGGGAAAAAAGTGCGTCTTATAGTCCGAAAAATACGGTAGCATGCAGCCATTTACTGCCTGAGCCCTTACCGTTACCTAGTTAGAAGGCGGTAGAGGCTCGCACACTAACCTGGCGGTAATTGGGCAGTGCACGGCAATGTACCCACACTGCTCGATTTGCTGCTGGGAACACCTACTCCCCACCTCCTGTGCTAGAAAATAAAAATTATTTTCTAGCGCGGGAAGAGGTGTGTGGCAAACTCAGAATTACCACCGGGAGCCTGGGTGCACCCGGCGATAGCGCTGTTTTGCCGCAGACTACCCATGCAGTAGCCCTACCGCCACTTGGTAAAAGTGCCCCCCTAGTTTCTCTTCAAAAGGAGTCTCCTTCTGCCATTACTTTACTGGTCGGGAGAGCCTTTGATGCTGTAGGTGTATTCAAAGTCCAGTGTTTTATTTAAACCACTAGAGGTCTCTGCTTTCCACCTAGAGCAGTCTGCCCTAGAATTTCTTTTGTTGAGTTGACTGGATGGATCCTACAGGTCTTTATCGGCTGTCATCAACTATGTTGCTATGTAAACAAACAGGTCTCTGCAGTTGTGTTTGTGGATTTTGAAATGGCTGTGATTACTTTTGTACTGAGTGGTTCAAGGATGATATTTTGTAGTGTATTTTATTATATAGCTGTTTGAGGATTCGGTGGTTGTAAATTGCTCTGAATCTGCTGATAAAAGCAATTAAGCAAAGGAAGAAAGAAAATAAACATGAGGCAGCGGAGGCAATGAATGCAAATTTTGTCTCGTGCTATCCTGAAAACTTGATGGGCTAGAGGGTACCCTGGGACCAGCTTGAGAAATATTACCTTACAGGAGAAGAGAGATGGGGCGATATGGACGATACCTTCAAAATGTAAATTCAGGCACAAGAAGAAAACATTTTCAGAGGAAACAGTATTTTAGAAGACTAATAAAACCAACAGAGAGCTTTGGTGGTACCTTGTAGACTAATCAATTTACTTGAGGCATGTCAATAAATTGTTCAGTCTATACAGTGCTGCCAGTTGCTTTGCCATTTTTGTTTTTATGGACTAACACTACTACCCCGGGAGATTTTTTTGTTTCACCTAGGAAAAGAGAGAAAAGACCGAGGCTCCAAGGAAGTAGACTCGAGCAACATCAAAAAAACGTTTCTTTATTGTAAGTATCGCATGGAATGGGCTCCCGGTGGAGATGGTAGACCAATGAAAGAAACCCTGAGAAAAGTTGAGAGGATCCCTAGTGGCAAAATTCAACTTGTGTCATTGGCATTGTACCCAGGGCTGCTTTTACCAATGGGCAAAGGGGGCAGCTGCCCATTGGTAAATTCAGCCTAGACTCTGAAATCTCTAAATCTTTCACACACTCTCCTGTTCCCTGCGGTCTTCAGTTTAGGTCTTCAGTCCCTAGTAGTATTTACCTCAGGCTGCGTCCAGCCAACATTGGGGCCTTTGCACTGCAGGGCCCTTTCTGCTGTGATGCAGCTTCTTGTTTCCGCACAGGCAGGGCCCTGCAGAGAGACTGTGAAGATTTGAACAGGAAACAGCAGGGAAGGGAGGGGGGGAGGGAGAGGATAAAAGAAAGATGCAAGACCCGTATTGGGGGGGGGGGGGGGGGGGGGGGGGGGGGGGGGGGGGAGACCCAGATTGGAGTGGGGGAGATATAAGCTGAGAAGAAAGGTACTAGGTAGGGATGCAAAGGGAAGATGAAAGGTGAACATGGAGAGAGAGAAGAAATGACAAATGGATAGGAGACCCTACAAAGACAGGGAAAACCTCCCAGAAAAAAGCAGGAGAGAGACACTGGGACCAAAGTGAATGGAAAAATAATATGCTCAGACGATATAGAAAAAGTATTTTATTAATTGTAATATGTCAGCTTTGGGAAATGAGTATCTCTGATATTTTGCATTTCAGTTCGTTTCTCATTTCAGTTTGTTTCTCTGTTTGCTGTATATGCAGAGTGTCAGGATAGCTGCACATACATGTCAGGAGTGCTGGACATACTTAAATTAAAATGAAAGCAGCTTGACATACTTAAACCAGCTTCTGACTTCTGAGAACTCCCCACTCCCTCAGGAATCAGTAAGGATGGCAAATGGACCAAATGTTGCCTAGCTGGCTGCTAGCCCTGTGTTTTCTTGATTACCCCTAATTAGCATACCTATGTCCTCTCTGGGCATCTGGGAGCAGGGCTCTCCGTGAAAACAAAGAAAGCCAGACAGGGTCCAGAACTGGGGACTTCAAAGAGTAAAATCTGGGAAAATGGTCACCTTCCTTGCCTGACACAGAGTTCTTGAGATTCCAGTCTAGTTTTTTCCCTTCATGTCTGTTAAATGATCTGTGGTACCTTGTTTCATGTTTAAAGGGTCTGCCTGTGACCAAGGTGCAGTATTCTATTAGCATGTAGTTTCTATGTAGAGATCTGTAGCAGACCCGTTTCTTCTGTTTTCTCCCTAAGTGTTGTATTGAAGTTTTAGGTCTTGGTGTGATAGAGAAAACCCAATGCTTAGTACTGACTTCAACTCACCGCAAAACCACAATACCACCACTAGATTTGGACGACATGAAGCTACCAATAGTAGACCACCTGAGAGAGAGAGAATGAATTTGAATAATGCCCAGGCCCCCAGCTAGCTTACTTTTAAACAAATTACATGATGTAAAAAATTATGCTGTAAAAATATTTAAAATTTTATTACCTGCTGGGCTGAGCTCAGTGGGCTGGCAGCTGCTTGGCAGTAAAATTGCACGGTGCACCACGGTTCAGTTGTTTGTTGTACTTTGTATCACACTACTATCTTGATGGAGCGGAGTGAGAACGAGGCTGAGCGCGTGTCGCGTGGCCGCGCACAGCCGCAGCATACCACATAGGATGGAACAACAGCAGCACGCCACACAGCGGCCTCAGAGCGGAAGAGGACGTCACGGTCATGCATGGGGTCACCTCCAGAGCTGCGACCTGCATTTCAATTCAGTCAGTGCTATCTGCGACTGTGTCGTGCCGTGCATCCCTCTGCCTGAAGCCCGAAAGGTAGGTGGGCTGGAGGAGATCAGCTGAGCGGGCGCCGCGGTACTCTATGGCTACGCAAACGCAATAATGATAGTAGAGAAGGCTTTTCAACTGCGCTTGGTTAGGCGGGCCTTGGCCCACCCAAAGCTACGCCCCTGTTTTGGAGCTGCCCAATAAGTTCTGAGCAGCCTAACCCTAGAGGGACCTCAGAGCTCCATGGTTGTATCTCATAACATGTATGGTGATGTAGTTGTGGTTCTGCAGGAAAAGCTGCTCCACTTCCCATTTGTGTTTTTTCCCCCCAATAGTACTTTTTTGTTGTTGTTTAATTTTGGGGGAAAGACAAGGGGAGAGTGGCATTTTCCTTCTCTTTCTGTGTATGGGTAGACTGCCAGCCAGTTTGTCACTTTGCTTGAGTGGTTGACACTGTGTGGGATTGCCTGCAGTAATTTCTCTTGGGTGTACATTTATCCTGTTTGTATTACAGCCATAGCAAGGGAGGGCTGTCTTGATTGGTTCATGATGAGCTCATAGTAGGGTCATGGGTGCTGTCCTGTTTGTCAAGCCAGAGTGAAACTCAGGAACACACCTTGTTGACTGACAATAGCTTCAAATTAGTGGCACATGCAACCTGAATGTCTGATAAAAAGGAAAGTGACCTTTGCTACACTGTCGGAGATAAATACCAACAATTCTTTAGAACTGTTTTTATACCAGTTTTTGATATTCTGTTTATTAGTAGTATTGCAAATAAAGATGATAACAGAATGTGCTGTTCAATAAGGGTTGAGAACAGGTACCCAATGGTTGGGTAGAGAAATGGGAGATTTCTCGGAGGAAAAGTCCATAAAAAAATAATTTGCCAGGTAGACTTGGTAGAGCCATTGTTCACATCTGAAATTAACCATGGCAACGCTTATGTTGTTTTATTTACTTTTTGCATTTAACTCACGACCTTTCATTGATATCTCACAGTGAGTTATATTCAAGCACTGCAGGTATTTCCTTGTCCCCTGAGATTGTACTACTGCTTCAGGTACAGATTTGATTGTAAATTCTCAGGGGACAAGGAAATACCTACAGTGCCTGACTATAACTCACTGTGAGATATCAATGAAAGGTCATGAGTTAAATGCAAAAAGTAAATAAAAAATAACATAAGCGTTGCCATACTGGGACAGACTGAAGGTCCATCATGCCCAGTATTGAAGAGTTATGCTAGCCCTTGCTCTCAGTAAAATACAGGCCAATGGCTCAGGCTAAAGAGCTAGGCCTCTCTTAGAAATCAAACATCATCTCTGATACAAAGTACATTTTTCTGCAGCTCAAGCTGAAATGAGTTCCCAGAGAGCTAGGCCTGTAAAAATCAGAGATCACCTTTGACACAGTTATATTTCACTGTAGCAAGTGCTGAGCTGGCAAGGGAGGGGGGGGGGGGGGCATTTGCTCTGGGACTGGCACCTGCAAGACGTCATGAGCAAGAGTTGCTTTGGTTATGTAGAGATAGTACTGGGTCAGCTGCACCCCGGGTGAGAACATCCAAAGGAGGGGGGGGGGGGGGGGCTAGAGGAAGGTTTGGGAACATATGAAGTCATTTTGATCAACTGATAAGGACCAAGATCTCTGGTGAGCAAGCTAGGGTCCATTGGAATGAATGGGGTTAAAATTGTATATAAGCAGCAGTCTGAGGGGTATTAGATCAGTGAGTGAAGGAGAAGGAAGGCTACAAGAGAAGTCTTCAGAAGGCTGGAGAGAGAGAGACGTGCCGTGTACTGCTGTACCATCATATGAATACCTGCTTGCCTGTACCATCTTTGGGTGAGATGACAATGCTAATAAGCTATATTACTCTATCTACTGAATACTGGGCTCCTTTCTAATTGGGGAGGTTGCTACTGCCTGACGGTGTAAGCCTGTCATGAGCAGATTCAAGGTTGGGGTAATTAAGTATCTAGAGGGGATATGCAGTTCTATCCAGGATAGTAGAGAGAGCCCCTGGCTTCTGCTGCCCAAACGGGTGAGGCAGATCTAATTAATTACAGTATCCTGTTTCCAACAGTGACCAATCCAGTCACAAGTACCTGGCAAGATCCCAAAAGAGTAAAGCAGATTTTTTGCTGCTAATCCTAGAAATAAACCATGGATAGATTCAGGGCCGTGCCAACACGGTAAGCGAGGTAAGCATGGCAGGGGGGCGCCCCGCCGCACCATGCTTATCTCGCCCTCTTCTCCCCAGATCCTTTTCCTTTTTTTTTTTTTTTTGTTTAAATTTACCTCTGTCCTGCGGCAGCGTAGCGTTAGTGAGAAGGAGACGGCGCTCCCCCGCCCCGACGTGTCAGTCTTCCCTTCGCTCAGTGTCCCGCCTTCTTCTGACGTCATTTCTGATGTCAGAAGAAGGCGGGACACTGAGCCAAGGGAAGACTGACACGTCGGGGCGGGGGAGCGCCGCCTCCTCACTAACGCTACGCTGCCGCCGGACAGAGGTAAATTTAAACAAAAAAAAGGAAAAGTATCTGGGGAGAAGAGGGCGGGTAGTGTAGCGATCGTTTTGGGGGGGGGAGGGGCAGGGCCAACTGCAGGGGGACGCCGGAGACCCTAGGCACGGCCCTGGATAGATTGCACCTACTTTTGGACTGGGGCTGTTTTCATATTGCAATCCAGACTAACATACTGCCACTGCTTGATTTTGTTTTAATGTGTGGATTGTTTTCACACACTGCCATCTTTTGAGCTATCTGTAATTTTGGGTGGTGTTGGGTGCAGTAGGATTCAAAGTGCAAGGATTCTTTTGCAGCGGTTGTACTGGCTACTTTAAAGGAGTGTGCACCCCTCTTGTCCAACTATCCCGGGCGTAGTCTAGGCAGATACTCAGACCACTTTAAGCAGGGGGTTTACATCTGAATCATTCTGCATATTCCAGCTGAGACTGTTATTTTATTTTATTTATTTATTAATTTTTTTAGTTTGGGGAGGGACGGGGAGGGAGTGGTCTGCTGATGGAAACATTGTGCATTCAGAAAGAATTTTATTTTTCACCTGTACTTGCGCAAACTTCTGGAAATACAAAGCACAGGCACTGAGGAACTGCAGCTATTCACACACGCACACTGAACCATACATCAGTTTGTTCTCTCTTGTTTACTGCTATTTTTATGCTTTTTACATGCACGGACTACACAGCTCTTTAGAAGGTGTATTCATTGGCCAAGCCTTGGGCTCATCATACTGTGCCTTCACTCTTATAAGGAAGAGTTTATTTACATGTACAGTGATATGAAAAATTTACCCCCTCGCCTGATATCCCCTATTGCATATATGTCACGCTGAATGGTTTCCAATCCAGCATCCACATCACCCATGTGAAAAATAGTACATTTTAAAATGAATCGGAGAAAATTTTGCTTCACTCAACATGAAGTAAAAGCAGTTAGCTTAGCAGGTTTTAAAAAAAGGTTTGGCTAATTTCCTAAAGGAAAAGTTCATAGACCATTATTAAAATAGACTGGGGAAAATCCACTGCTTATTTCTAGGATATTCAAACAAATATGAATGCAATTTTTTTGTAAAGTGGAGTAGAGTCTCATATATATGACACGAAGAGAGTTTTTTTCTCACTCAGTACGTGAATGTATGGTTCGTGTGTATGATTTAATCATTGACTCAACCTCCACCAACCTTTACTAATAACTAACTTATAACTTTTATCAATCCAACTCTCACAATCTGATTATAATCAACAAAATGTGTACAGCACTTGGCTTTGGCAGGTTGGTGCACTCAAAAATCCCGACAGGTCCCCGTTTCGTGTTAACTTTATCAAGGGGGAGTCACCAATTCTGTTGTACATAGGAGAGAGAAAAAGGACTATGAATTTCTTCTAAAAAACCGTTATAACTTGCATTCATTTTAAATCGCTAATGGCTTACCCGATAACTGCCTCAAGTGCGTGTATTCCATTACTTTATCTAACTAAAGATGGCGACGGCGTCTTTTTATTACTGCTAAGCCGCGCCAGCTGGTTTAATGACGTCATGAAAAAGAACTTCAAAATTAAAGTCATCACTATCCTATGGCTCAAAAAGAATAAGAGTACCCTTCTATCTTAATGCCCTATTGTAGATGATATCGTATCATAACCACAAGGACTTTCAAAGTTTTGAATGACAAATCTACAGATATTGTAAAAACATGTCAGAACATTTTGAAGTGTTATGAAAACACTTTCTTATATATGTAATTTGTTGGAAAAAATGAATATTGTTAAAACAAATTTGTTAGCAAAAACAGCTCCATTGGATGTATGTATTTAGACCCTTAGGCTCTATCGTGTCCAATGTAAAGATCCAAAATGTTTCACGCTGTAAAATCTTTCTGTTTAGATCACCACCTCTCTTAGACTGGATTACTTGTTCAATTACCATACACTTCAAGTCTTCTGTGGTATGTTTTTCGGACAACCAATGTTGAACAATAGGTGCCCCAAGATTATGGGCCAATATCCGCGAACGGTGCTCAATTAGTCTCTCATGTAAAGACCTGATCGATTTTCAAATGATAAGGGTAAGCAGCCTACAATGTATTCTACTTTTTTGGGATCTTGCCGGGTACTTGTGACCTGGATTGGCCACTGTTGGAAACAGGATGCTGGGCTTGATGGACCTTTGGTCTGTCCCAGTGTGGCAATACTTAGGTACTTATTGACTATTTCTATACTACTGGCCTGAAATCCCCTGCAACTTTAAGAGGGCAGATTCAGAGTCGGAGGGGATATGCTGCGGTCCACCACTGAGTGCTGGTTAAGGACACTGGCTTTGGTTCAGGCTGCCAGTTGAATACAGCAGGGAACTGACAACCAGGAGATGTGCTCACTGACTGACTGTCCGTTATTAAATTGTTTGGAGTGGAATGAAATAATGGAGGAGTAGCCTAATGGTTAGAGCACTGGGCTGACAACCACTTCTGATCCTTGTGATTTTGGACAAGTCATTCAATGATCTATTGCCTCAAGTACAAACTTAAGATTGTAAGCCCTCCAGGGACAGAAAAATAACCTACTGTACTTGAATGTAACTCCCCTTGAGCTATTATTGAAAAAGGTGTGAGGTGAATCCAAATAAATACATTTTCAGCTCTTTTTATGCAGTTCTAGCAGACACATGTTCCTGGAGACGGCCATTATTGCTGTACTGTAGAAAACATTGCTGAGAGACTGTTTTGATAAGAGAAAGCTTCGTTGGCACATGGGGTCACCAAGGGTTCCTGGCACTGCCGGGCAAGCTGGTTCTACTGGGGGGAAAAAGGGGTATGTTTGTTTTCAAATAGGGTAGAGGAGGAAAGATTGTTCTGGAAACTTGTGCTGGAACATATTTAATGCACTTTCTATTAAAGATAAAGAAATGGAGTGCTTTCCTTTCTTATCCCTGATTTTGTAAGAAGTAAAAATCCCAGGGGAATAAATTATAGTTGCTGACACGGATGCCTCATGGAATATACAGCATGTTTACCTCTTCCCTGTTTACAGTGGGGGAAAATGTATATTGTTGTTTTACAAAGCCAAGTAAACAATATGGTCCAGGACAGAAAAAAAAATAACAGAAGCTGTCTGTTTATTGCTCTGATGTGACACTTTTTTTTTTTTAATGTTCCTAGCCTGAAGCATAGATGCAGTAAACCCCCTACCACCCTCAACACAACAAAGCAATTAAACATGACAAGAATAAGCAGAGTGTAAGACTTCTGGATGATATATAAAACAAAAAGTGAGGAGAGTAGATGAGGATACCAAAAAAATTTTTTTATTCACATGAAAATTAAAAATTAAAAAAATTTTTTTACATTTTTAATTTTCATGTGAATAAAAAAATTTTTTTTGGTATCCTCATCTACTCTCCTCACTTTTTGTTTTATACTTCACGGTTTCGTGAGGGTTTTCACCTCCTTTTTGGTTTTTGTTTAGACTTCTGGATGAGCCATCTCCTCCTCCCCCCCCCCCCCCAGTGGCCATTGCTCACTCTGATATCCAAGCTGGTTCCCAACTCATGCAGTAATGTTACTGGGCTGTCCTGAATAGAGGCCGGCCGATTGGCATGAGCAGGCGTTGAAAAGGAGCAGCCACGCCATGGTACAGTGCTGTGTGGTTCTCCGCAATGCATGAGCCCTGGGGGTGTGAGCAAGGTGAAGTGTAGTGAAGTCTGGGAGATGATTATTTCTGGATGTGCTTTCTGACTGCTGTCTCACGATTTCCTTCACTGGAAAATGCATGAGTCTAATTTTCAATTCCCCCTCATGACCTGCTCAGTTCTTTTCAGGACCTAAGGCATACTATATAATGTGCCAAAATATTCTTGCTACCTGATCTGGGTTTTACTTCAATTTTTAATGCAGGTGGGAGTCAAATATTTTTTGTTTTGGAAACTTCAAATCCTAGGATTTATTGCAGTGGTCCAGCACAGCATGTACAAGTGAAAGGGATACTTACTGCCCCGCTCTCTTAGGAAAAAATTCATTCTGTCCGGAGATAGCAGTGTTCCCCAACCCTGTCCTTGATCTATCCTATAACAGAAAACTTTATCTAGCAGTCTGGGTTTGTCTGTGTGTAGTTTTTGTATACAGAAAGGGGAATTGGAGTATTGTGTTCAGTTTTGGAGGCCGTATCTTGTTAAGGATGTAAAAAGAATTGAAGCGGTGCAAAGAAAAGCTACGAGAATGGTAAGGGATTTGCGTTACAAGACGTATGAGGAGAGACTTGCTGAACTAAACATGTATACTCTGGAGGAAAGGAGAAACAGGGGTGATATGATACAGATGTTCAAATATTTGAAAGGTATTAATCCGCAAACGAACCTTTTCCGGAGATGAGAAAGTGGTAGAACGAGAGGACATGAAATGAGATTGAAGGGGGGCAGACTCAAGAAAAATGTCAGGAAGTATTTTTTCACGGAGAGAGTAGTGGATGCTTGGAATGCCCTCCCGCGGGAGGTGGTGGAAATGAAAACGGTAACGGAATTGAAACATGCGTGGGATAAGCATAAAGGAATCCTGTGCAGAAGGAATGGATCCTCAGGAGCTTAGTCAAGACCGGGAGGCGGGGCTGATGGTTGGGAGGCGGGGATAGTGCTGGGCAGATTTATACAGTCTGTGCCAGAGCTGGTGGTGGGAAGCAGGACTGGTGGTTGGGAGGCAGGGATAGTGCTGGACAGACTTGTACGGTCTGTGCCAGAGCTGGTGGTTGGGAGGCGGGGATAGTGCTGGGCAGACTTATACGGTCTGTGCCCTGAAGAGCACAGGTACAAATCAAAGTAGGATATGCACGAAAAGTAGCACATATGAGTTATCTTGTTGGGCAGACTGGATGGACCGTGCAGGTCTTTTTCTGCCGTCATCTACTATCTACTATGTACTATGTTACATTGCTTGAATTTGGGGTGTGAATAACTAACTGAATTAGTTTTGTGCATTTGGAGAGTTATTTTATGACGGTGGCACCTAGGGAGGGAAAGCACGTAAGCTCAACATATAGATCTAGTTTATAAAGGCAACACGTGAATCTATGCACCTTTTTATAAAACAGCTTTCCTAAAAACTGCCACATAAAGCTACCCCTGCTCTGAAGCAGGAGTAAGTTTGTCTGCATATGTCAGTCAGGTTGTGCTTCATGTCAGCAGAAATGTATTTTGTTTATTATTTATTGATTAGGATTTATTTACTGCCTTTTTGAAGGAATTCACTCAAGGTGGTGTACAGTAAGAATAGATCAAGTATGAGCAATAGGCAATTACAGCAGTAAATATATTCAACTAACAATACAAAGAAGCTCATTTTCAAAGCACTTAGCCTCCCAAAGTTCCATAGAAACCTATGGAACTTAGCCTCCCAAAGTGCTTTGAAAATATGCCTCAAAGTATGGCATGGCATACTACTTGCAATGTCAACATAATACATAATAGAATATTATAATTGGTAGTGAAGGGTAAGGCAAAGTTGTAACATATAGATGGGTAAGAAAGTAGGAAGAATTAGAAAGTAAGATGACTGATTTGAAGAAAGTTGCCCGTGAGCTCAGAGAGATGGTTAAATATTATCTCAGCTAGGGTAGAGGTGGATAAACATGTCCAGCTGCAGTATGTGCAGCCCGAGTCCATCCTTGTGTGTGTGAGACTAACAAGTTAGTTACTTCTTCCATTAAAGGCTTGGTTGAAGAGCCAAGTTTTCACCTGCTTCCTGAAGTAGAGATAGTCTTGTGTTAAGTGGAGCCTTTCAGGCAGTGCATTCCAGAGTATGGGAGCTACTCCGGAGAAGCCTCGCTTGCGGATATCACATCGTGTAATGTGTTTTGGAAAGGTGTGGTTAGTGATAGTCCTTGAGCGGACCTTAGTGTTCTTGGTGGTGAAATTAATGCTTATGTGTGTGCTTTTATGAAATACATTTATAAATGCTCATCCATCTTCTCTCTGCCCATTCTGCAACTCTGGGAACACCTATAAGTATATCACATTAAAGTAGGTTCTGTTTTCTGAGCGCTTGCTCATATGCCCCAGTAATTTTATAAGCCGGTCTGTCTACTCAAGTCTGGATTCTTCTCTATCATTAGAAAACCAAGTAAATTGCCTTGCCAAAAGAGTTTTTTTTAAAAGATTGAAACAATTTAAAGCTGTTCAATATTATTTCTTAGAAAAAAAATTTGCATTGTTGTTGCAGGGTTTGATATTGCCTCAAATAGACTATTGTATTATATCGTGGGATTGCTGTTAAGTTCCAGAGAAGAATCCAGGTACTTCAAAATATGGCTGTTCACTTAATTTTTAGGCAATATGTTTGATCAATCAACACCTTTGTTGAACGAGCTTCATTGGCTCCCCGCTCACGCTCGGTTAAAGTTTAAATTGTATTATTTACAAGATATTACATGGTGCTGTACCAGATTACTAGACTCTGGTTAACCTCATCTTTCAGGTAGTCACTTAATTGCCAAATACTTAATTTTACCTCTTTCAAGGCGTCTGATAGAAGAAAAAAAAATTGGAATCTTTTTTTTGTTTTTTCATGCCTTACAGCTTTGGAATAATCTGCCTACCTCTCTGAAATACAATTAGTCTTACTTCTCTTTTCGGAAGTGTTTAAAAACCTATTTGCTTAAAAAATAAATCTGTGCCATTACCAGTTAGTAATTTTGTATTCTGAACCATACGTGGTCCACAAAGTGATGTGATTCTTTTGTATTTTTGTATAAGTTGCTTTGGACCTTTGTAGGGAGTAAGCGATTGATAAATATTTAGATTAGATTATAAACTTTGTAAAAAGCATTCCTTAAAGGCTTTAAGCCATCTTTTCCTGCTCTAGGTGCCTAGTCTTCTATCCCTTCTAGACGCTGTTTAGATAAGACAGGTGTAAAGTTCTGATGGCATGTTTTGTTTTTTAAGTGGCTTATATTTCTGGGTTTGGCCTGCCTCCGGAGTTTGATTTGAAATGGTGCCATATACTCTTGTTCAATCTTTTTTTTATTGAAAGTTTCCAGAATACATAGGACTATTAACTATACAAAGCAGCAAGAGAAAGCAAACGAATAGTACAGTACCTATGTCAAAATGCATAAGCCATGAGGGTCACAATCTCGCCAGATATTTAACCACCTGATCTCGTATCTGACAGTGTTTGGCCTGTACATTCTGAGCTTCAGTTTGCTTCAGCATTGGGTAGATGGGTTTACAGTCTTCCAGAGCTGGGAATCCTAGAACCTTTTACTCTCTAACCACCCCCCCCCCCCACCTCTCCCAAACTTTCCTTATTCTGATTGTTTTGGGGTTTCTGAAATGTATTGATGTTGCCACAGTGTGATTGGGAATTCTTTATAGCTCTTGTGGTGTAAGCACAATACTTCAAGGCTGAGAATAGGCCAAGTTTGGGCCTATCTGTAATCCCATTTCTGCTGTAGCAAGGGCTGTTTGGCCCTCCACGGTGCAATCATGGAGGGGTGCTAAAATTGCTCCCAGCCCACCTCTCATTTTATTGGTGGTGATGAAGCAGGCGGCTGCCAGTGGGGGAGTCGCATATAGCCTGGTACAGTCCTGAACCCCACCTACCTCATTTCATGCTTTTCTTTCACGGATTGTTTTTGTGGGACAGAGGCCTGATGTCTTGCAGTTTTAGCCACCTAAAGGGGCTCCTGACCTCAGCTGAAGGCCACCCAATCATCATTTTCCCCCCCAAACCCACCTCCCCGCTCCCCCCGTTTTCTATTTCTGTTGATGGCTCTCTCATTCTCCCTGTCTCCTCAGCTCGAAACCCTGGGGTCATCTTTGACTCTTCTCTCTCCTTCTCTGCTCATATCCAGCAGATCGCCAAGACCTGTCGTTTCTTTCTTTACAACATCTGTAAAATCCGCCCCTTTCTTTCCGAGCACTCTACGAAAACCCTCATCCACACCCTTGTCACCTCTCGTTTAGACTACTGCAATCTGCTTCTTGCTGGCCTCCCACTTAGTCACCTCTCCCCTCTCCAGTCGGTTCAAAACTCTGCTGCCCGTCTCATCTTCCGCCAGGGTCGCTTTACTCATACTACCCCTCTCCTCAAGTCGCTTCACTGGCTCCCTATCCGTTTTCACATCCTGTTCAAACGTCTTCTACTAACCTATAAATGTACTCACTCTGCTGCTCCCCAGTATCTCTCCACACTCGTCCTTCCCTACACCCCTTCCCGTGCACTCCGCTCCATGGATAAATCCTTCTTATCTGTTCCCTTCTCCACTACTGCCAACTCCAGACTTCGCGCCTTCTGTCTCGCTGCACCCTACGCCTGGAATAAACTTCCTGAGCCCCTACGTCTTGCCCAATCCTTGGCCACCTTTAAATCTAGACTGAAAGCCCACCTCTTTAACATTGCTTTTGACTCGTAACCACTCGCCTCCACCTACCCTCCTCTCTTCCTTCCCGTTCACATTAATTGATTTGATTTGCTTACTTTATTTATTTTTTGTCTATTAGATTGTAAGCTCTTTGAGCAGGGACTGTCTTTCTTCTATGTTTGTGCAGCGCTGCGTATGCCTTGCAGCGCTATAGAAATGCTAAATAGTAGTAGTAGTACCTATGGTAGATGGGATATCTGCAGAAGCCCTATGCTTATAGGGAAATCAGCTAGGGCTTTCAGATAGACATTGCATTCTGGTTGCTGTTGCTGAATAGTCATTTTCAGCTGCTTATATATTTGCTGATTTGAACATATTTCTCCCTGATGTTCTGTAGCAGATCATTTAGAATGACAAGTTCAAGTTTCAAGTTTATTTATATTTACTATCCCGCCCATCAAAAGACATATCTGGGTGGTTTACAGTTACAGAGAGCTGCATTATGCTAGCTTGAAATGCTGATCAGTCTGAGTGTCGGTGTAAGGCACCAGTTTGTCACAGAGTTCAGTGCGCAGAGTGCATGCAGTGTATCACTCCTTAATCTTGATGTTGTGTGGGATGGGGGAGAGGTGGGAGAAACGCTTCCAGGGCTCAACCTTCATGGATGCTTTCTGCACTATACAGTCGCACCACTCACAGAACAGTTCGAACAGGAGTTTGGCTGAACAAAAATAATCCTTTACTGAGCAATAGGCCAACTAAAAGTCTAGGATGACAAAAATAGAATAATTGAACCCCTGGTGAGAAGATGGATTTGTTGGGCTACAGCATCAGTATTCAAGAGGCCGGGGAGAGCGAGGAGGGAGACAAGTCCTTAGCACATAGAGCTGTATAACTGAACTTGAACTTTCTTGAAATAACAAGGAATTTCAACTTTGTACAGTACCTTTTAGGAAGACATTTTGAAATTGCCAGTCTGTCAAATGTTTCAGACCATCCATCTTTCTTTCCCTTTAGAGATTGTTCACTTTATCTCTCACACTTTCTGTTTTGCACTCTATTTGTAGAACTCCTTTTAGCCTTGGTGAGGACACCCTTCCTCCCTATCCTACTACTAATCATTTCTATAGCGCTACTAGATGTATGCAGTGCTGTACACATTATATACAGGTACTTTCTCTGTCCCCAGCTGGAGGGTTAAGAGACTTGCCCAAGGTCACAAGGAGCTGCAGTGTGAATTGAACCCAGATTGCCAGGATCAAAGCCCGCTGCGCTAGCCATTAGACTACTCCTCCACCCTATCCACAGGGTATCACCATCCAGCCGGGCTCCAGGTCTGTATTACTGGGTTCCTCACTGAACCTGGCAAAAGGACTTTTTGCTGAGGAAAAACCTCACTTTCTCTAGTTCCTTTCATGGATTCCCTTGGTCTAGGTACACTTGAAAACTTCTGTCCCCTGTGGAGGCACCTCTGTGTAGTTTCTGATCCCTTCAACAAGGGTAACCCCTTTGTAGATACTGTAGCTGTCTTCCTTTTCTTTTTCCATGAGATCTGGGTGGTGCTTAGGGCTCTGCCTTAACAAGACTTAGGATTGCTTGCTGGCACAAAAGAGACCCAGAAAAAAATTTTTTTTCTATCCAGAACTGGGGCCTTAATTAAACTAAGGAACCCACCTAACTCATCCACTGGGCACATCCCAGTTGGATTTCTCACTTGTGCTGCTTACAGTGCAGTTCCAAATCTGCAGGACGTAAGATGAAAATCTACACCAAAATCTGCAGAGCTGATAGTGACACCTGGATCAGAGTAGTTACTACTACTACTACTACTTAACATTTCTAAAGCGCTACTAGGGTTACGCAGCGCTGTACAGTTTAACATAAAAGGACAGTCCCTGCTCAAAGAGCTTACAGTCTAAAGGACAAGTGAACAGTCAGTTCGATAGGGGCAGTCAAATAGGGGCAGTCTGGATTTCCTGAAGGTAAGAGTTAGGTGCCGAAAGCAGCATTGAAGAGGTGGGCTTTAAGCAAAGACTTGAAGATGGGCAGGGAGGGGGCTTGGCATAAGGGCTCAGGAAGGTTGTTCCAGGCATAGGGTGAGGCGAGGCAGAATGAGCGGAGCCTGGAGTTGGCGGTGGTGGAGAAGGGTACTGAGAGGAGGGATTTGTCCTGTGAACGGAGGTTTCGGGTGGGAACGTAAGGGGAGATGAGGTAGTGAGGGGCAGCAGACTGAGTGCATTTGTAGGTAAGAAGGAGAAGCTTGAACTGAATGCAGTATCTGATTGGAAGCCAGTGAAGTGACCTGAGGAGAGGGGTGATATGAGTATATCGGTTCTGGCGGAATATAAGACGTGCAGCAGAGTTCTGAACAGATTGAAGGAGGGATAGATGGCTAAGTTAAAGTAAGCAAGTGGATGAGATATGAGCTGAACCCTAGTTTTTCGTGAAACTGAACACTAGACAAACACTGATGAAACAGTCTCAACATGATTTAGCTAACTGGGGAGAATAACCCAAATTATAGCTACACGATGCTAGTTTCCACATTAGGAGATACCACTCCAGACCAGACTCCTGATGCAGGCATCATAGCCAAAACATGGCCTATCTTGAGTCTTCTAGAAATGCAATAAAGGATTACAGGCACTAACTATTTTGTATTGTTGCCTTCTCCGCTGTGTTTTCCTGTTACAAAATACTCTACCTTCAGAAACCTTTTTCAAAATACCTTGCAGCTTTTCAATGTCCTGACTTAGATGCCCCTTTTCTGACCTAGACGACCCATACAAAATAGCATTTCATGTTTCACATCCCAGATTATTACAGCTTCTCTCTAACTCAAGTACATAAGTGTTGCCATACTGGGACAGACCAAAGCCCAGCGTCCTACCTCCAACAGTGGCCAATCCAGACCACAAGTACCTCTCTCTCTCTTTTTCATCAAGCACTGCCATTTCCTCCCCTCACCCTCCCCACTGACAGTTTGAACTTCGTGGGTGTGGCTTGGATCTCTTTCAGGGAGAGAAAACTAACAACTTATAGCAGCAGCTTCAGAGAGCATTTTCCATCTCACAGATAGGCTGCAGAGAATACCTTCTCCTGCTTTAGACTTAGCCTGGCCTCAGAATGACATCCTATAGTATATCTCCTATCAAACTGAGCTCTCTTTTTCATCAAGCACTGCCATTTCCTCCCCTCACCCTCCCCACTGACAGTTTGAACTTCGTGGGTGTGGCTTGGATCTCTTTCAGGGAGAGAAAACTAACAACTTATAGCAGCAGCTTCAGAGAGCATTTTCCATCTCACAGATAGGCTGCAGAGAATACCTTCTCCTGCTTTAGACTTAGCCTGGCCTCAGAATGACATCCTATAGTATATCTCCTATCACCTTCTCCCACTACTCCAACCAGAGTTACACCTAATCACACTGACCACCCTTCAACATCTTCTGTCCTTCTGTGACTGTTCTCTTGTGCTTGACTGCTTAAATATTTTAAATTTAAATGCTTTACTTTTTGTCTATTAGATTGTAAGCTCTTTGAGCAGGGACTGTCTTTCTTCTGTGTTTGTACAGCGCTGCGTACACTTTGTAGCGCTCTAGAAATGTTAAATAGTAGTAGTAGTAGTACCTGCCAAGATCCGAAAACAGTACAATACATTTTATGCTGCTTATCTTAGAAATACTGTCCAACTGTTCATGGCCTCACTCAGTATTCAAATGATATCACAAAACTGCTAACAGAGTGTGTTTAACGAGTTGGCTGTATAGTTCTCAGTGAGGTAGAGTCTCATATAACTGACACGGCTGTTATCATTTCACTCTAGGGTGAATCACGTGCTCGTGTTCTTTTATTAATCATAGACTCATCCCCCACCTCCCAATCAATTCAATATTTAAACACTGCTTCTGACATCTTCATATTTCAATTAACCATAGCCATTCTTATAAATATGCACACAGCACTTATCTTTATCTTATGCAAATTGGTGTACTCTTGCACCCCGACCGGTCCCCGTTTCGTAACACTTTATCAAGGGGGGAGTATCACCGCATCTGTCAATAAAAAAAAGAACGTAAGTACTGATTTTTGAACTTTCACTCGCTGCCTTGTTATATTTTCTAAACATGCTCCCAGCTTACCAAAGTTCTTACTACAGCGTCCGTGTGTCAATAGTCAGCTGTTTCCGGTATTGAAGCAATTTAACAATGAATAAAAGCTAGCGCCATTTTGCAATGAATAGAATGAGGCACCAAAATTATTTACCAGCTTCAAAAATCCTTTAAAGTTTTATCTTAATAAATCTCTGACAGCAGATCCCAAAAGGTAGATACATTTGTCACAGCTCAACTCCTAAATTTATCTGGCTAGACAAAACGCTGAAACCTTCTGCCCAGTGTGCGGCTGCAGTCAAAAAGCAAACAAGATGCTAGGAATTATTAGGAAAGGGATGGAAAATAAGACCAAGAATATTATAATTCCTCTGTATCGCTCCCATGGTGCGACCTCATCTTCAGTATTGCATTCACTTCTGGTCACTGTATCTCAAAAAAGATATAGCGGAATTAGAAAAGGCTCAAAGAAGAATGACCAAAAGTACATACTAGGGGACACTCAATGAAATTACATGGAAATACTTTTCAAACAAATAGGAGGAAATATTTTTTCACTCAAAGAATAGTTCAGCTCTGGAACTTGTTGCCGGAGGATGTGGCAACAGCGGTTAGCATATCTGAGTTTAAAAAAGGTTTAAATGAGTTCCTGGAGGAAAAGTCCATAATCTGCCATTGAGATAGACATGGGGGAAGCCACTGCTTGCCCTGGGATTGGTAGCATGGAATGGTGCTACTCATTGAGTTTCTGTCAGGTACTTGTGACCTGGATTGGCCACTGTTGGAAGCAGGATACTGGGCTAGATGGACCATTGGTCTGACCCAGTATGGCTATTCTTATGTTCTTATCATTTTTCATGGACTTTTTCATACAGGAGCTTGTCCTATCAGACGGACTCTACACTTGTCTTTTGACTGTACACTTGTCTTTAGATTGTACACCTGTCTTTTAGATTGTAAGCGCCTTGAGCAGGGACTGTCCTTCCATGTTAAATTGTACAGCGCTGCGTAACCCTAGTAGCGCTTTAGAAATGTTAAGTAGTAGTAGTAGTAGTAGTCCAAACCTCTCTCAATCTCAATTTCTGGCAACAGATTCCATGGCTTAATTATGTGCTGCATAGAAAAAAAGATTTTCAGTTTAGTGGCCATCTTGTTTCTGTGGTGTTTGAAAGGTTAAACAGCGGTTCCTAATTTAACTGTTCCCCCCCCCCCCCCCCACTTACAATTTTATACATTTCTGTGATATCCCTTTTGTTGTCTTTTTCTCCAAACCTAAGAATCTTAGCCTGTTTAGTATATAGGTGACTCTTTGCATTCATACTGTATATTAATATAAGGGTGTTTCTAAAGTATCCTTTACTAATATCCTATATAATAAAAAGCACCCTCAACGTTCTGAAGCTGACTCCGTGGCTTCAGTGAAGGGTTTGTAACATCCGAAGCTCAGGCTCCATCTCTGTATGCTCCGCTCTCACGTCAAAACGTCATGACGTCGAGGGCGGGTAAATCGGAATGAAAGAATCGCGCCACTCGCGTGCACAAAACAAGCGTGTGCCTTGAAAAAAAACCACAACTCTACTCGTGTGCCCACACCAAGCGCGCCTATGCAGCGCATACCCTGTGTCTCATGCAAGACGACTCGTGAGCCCACACCAAGCACGCCTGCGCAGCGCATACCCTGTCTCTCGCTGTCACTCGTGCCAAACGACTCGCATGCCCACAACAAGCGCGCCTAAGCATTAACTACGCTCACTGTCTCGCCGGCGCACAGTACCAGCTGTCATCTCACACGCTGACAGGCGATAGTCAACCATTGCTATTTACAAAAACAGGGAAGAATGGTGAGGTGCTGAAAAACGTACCAAATTCTTACAGCAGACGAAAAGTTTATCCAGGTGAGTGCCCAGACTCTGCCACAAAGATGCCGCTACACTCTTTCCCCCCCCCCTCCCAACATCATACACAAACTCTGTCAACCTCCACACACCCCCCTCCCTACCACCACCACCCACTCACATCAGAGAAAAACTGTACAAAGGAAAAACAGCATGTTTCTGTCAGACACACACACAGACATAAACATTCAACCCCCCCCCTTCCCCCAAGCATCATACACAAACTGTGCTATGGAGAAACAGCATCTCTCTCTCTCTCTCTCACTCACACTCACACTCACTCACTCACTCCCCGCTTAATACACAAACTCTACAACGGAAAACCAACATCTCTCTCACACACTCACACACACACACACTACCCCCAACCACTCCCACAACAACAAACACAAACTCTGCCATGGTGAATCTAGATCTCAGTCTCTCACTCACACCCACACACTCCCTCCCCCCCCCCCCCCCCCCCCACAAAATACATGACCTGAACATGTATACCCTGGAGGAAAGGAGGAACAGGGGTGATATGATACAGACGTTCAAATATTTGAAAGGTATTAATCCGCAAACAAATCTTTTCCAGAGATGGGAAGGCGGTAGAACGAAAGGACATGAAATGAGATTGAAGGGGGGCAGACTCAGGAAAGATGTCAGGAAGTATTTTTTCACGGAGAGGGTGGTGGATGCTTGGAATGCCCTTCCACGGGAGGTGGTGGAGATGAAGACGGTAACGGAATTCAAACATGCTTGGGATATACATAAAGGAATCCTGTGCAGACGGAATGGATCCTCAGAAGCTTAGCCGAAATTGGGTGGCGGAGCAGGTGGTGGAAGAGGGGTTGGTGGTTGGGAGGCGAGGATAGTGGACGGCAGACTTATACGGTCTGTGCCAGAGGCGGGACTGGTGGTTGGGAGGCGGGGAATCCTGCTGGGCAGACTTATACGGCAGGGGCGTATCTGGACTCCGGCGGTAGGGGGGGCCAGAGCCAGAGGGAGGGGGCACATTTTAGCGCCCCCCCCCCCCCCGCCGCCGCCGCCGCCGCCGAGCCCCCACCGCCACCAATGACTTAGTCTCTCCACCCCCCTCCCGCCGCCAACCCTCCCCCGTGCCCGTTCTTACTTTTGCTGGCGGGGGACCCCAACCCCCGCCAGCCGAGGTCTGCTTCCACCTGCCGCTGCCTTCAAACCTTCTTCTTCAGCCGGCGGGGGACCCCAAACCCCCGCCAGCCGCCCCGCGCTGTTTAAAATTCATCTTCGGCCTCCGTGGCCGTGCTGCTGGGATAGGCGGCGCTGTTGAAATCCACTTCGGAGTCTGACGTCGTTGTACGTTGTACGTGCTGCGACGTCAGACTCCGAAGTGGATTTCAACAGCGCCGCCTATCCCAGCAGCACGGCCACGGAGGCCGAAGATGAATTTTAAACAGCGCGGGGCGGCTGGCGGGGGTTTGGGGTCCCCCGCCGGCTGAAGAAGAAGGTTTGAAGGCAGCGGCAGGTGGAAGCAGACCTCGGCTGGCGGGGGTTGGGGTCCCCCGCCAGCAAAAGTAAGAACGGGCACGGGGGAGGGTTGATGGCGGTAGGGGGGGCCAGGGCAAAATCTGCGGGGGCCCAGGCCCCTGAGGCCCCACGCAGATACGCCCCTGTTATACGGTCTGTGCCCTGAAAAGACAGGTACAAATCAAGGTAAGGTATACACATATGAATTTACCTTGTGGGCAGACTGGATGGACCATGCAGGTCTTTTTCTGCCGTCATCTACTATGTTACACAAGCTCTACCCTGGAGAATCAACATCTCTCACTCACACACACAAGCAAACTCCCCCCCCCCCCCCACCCCAAACAACATACACATACTCTGCCATGGAGAGACAGCATCTCTCACACACACTCACACAATCCCTACTCCCACTTAATACACAAACTCTAACAAGGACATTCAGCATCTATCTCTCTCAATCACACACATACACAGCCCCCCCACCCCCCCCAAAAAAAACATACACTGATGCGTACCCCCCCCCCCCCCCTGAAGAATGGAAATGCAGATTGGTTATGCAACTCAATCCAAAAAAAAACCCAAGGCCACCCCCCACCCACCCCTCCTTCCGGTACGTGCAAATACAAAAAAAACAAAAATTAAAAAATGAAATTGCACATAAAACAAAAATTACAATTATTCATTACCAACACCACACTATTCTAATAAAAATCACTTTCAACACATTCATGGCAGAAAACAAATACCTTGCTAGTGCCCGTTTCATTGCGCTCAGAAACGGGCCTTTTTTACTAGTATTATATATACTCGAGGACTTGTATCTGTGAGGTCAGACAGTTGTGATCAGGAGGGTAGAGTTTATATAAGCAAAGCCCCAAGGCTTTCTTGTGTTATGTTTCTTATCCTGGTGTGGTAGCCGTGTTCACTTTTAAAAGTAATATATAGAAATAAAAAGAAACACAAAATAAGCTAATACTTTTTTTTATTGAAATAACAATGTATTTTTGATTACCCCCTTCTTTAGATTAGAAATGAGCAAATGTTGACAACTATCAGAACATATACGTGAAACACAAAAGCATTCCAATGACAGTCTCACAGGAAGAGGTGGGGTGGGTTAGGTGAGAAACAGGGAGAGATGGATGGTTGATAAGAGGGTGAGAAAGAAATATAATTTTATGGATTGTAATGTGAGAATCCCAGATTTGACCTGTCTGGTGGATGTGAAAATATTTCATCATTTTGATTTCAAAGGTCTTAATGTTCCTGGGTTGTCCTTTTAGTATTTTCACCATAAAATCATTGATGCAGTTCAGGAGGTGACATCCTTTAATGTAGGGGTTAAGTGTCTCAAGAAATGGATTTACTTGCCGGAGTCAGAAGGAATGGCTGCCAGAATTGTGAAGTGGTTATAGAGTTGCTGCTCGGAAGAAAAGCCAGTAGAGGTTCATGTGTAACCACCCTTCATTGAGACATAGTTATACAGGCCAATATTCAAACACCATGGTCCGCCGGCTGCAGTATTTAAATCTGTGCTGCTATATAATTTGCCGCTATCCGGATATTGAATAGCTCTGAATATACGTATTCAACGGTGACTGGCCACTAGCTCTGTGGATAGCAGTGAAATGCAGCCACTATCCATACAGCTGTTCTGTTTGTTTTTGTTACATTTGTACCCCGCGCTTTCCCACTCATGGCAGGCTCAATGCGGCTTACATGGGGCAGTGGAGGGTTAAGTGACTTGCCCAGAGTCACAAGGAGCTGCCTGTGCCTGAAGTGGGAATCGAACTCAGTTCCCCAGGACCAAAGTCCACCACACTAACCACTAGGCCACTCCTCCACTAGCAACATTCCATGTAGAAGTCGGCCCTTGCAGATCACCAATGTGGGGCCGCGCAGGCTTCTGCGTCTGTGAGTCTGACATCCTGCACATACGTGCAGGACGTCAGACTCACAGAAACAGAAACCTGCGCAGCCTTCTACATGGAATGTTGCTAGTGGAATAGCAACATTCCATGTAGAATCTCCAATAGTAGCAACATTCCATGTAGAATCTCCAGTAGTATCTATTTTATTTTTGTTACATTTGTATCCTGCGCTTTCCCACTCATGGCAGGCTCAATGCGGCTTACATAGGGCAATGGAGGGTTAAGTGACTTGCCCAGAGTCACAAGGAGCTGCCTGTGCCTGAAGTGGGAATCGAACTCAGTTCCCCAGGACCAAAGTCCACCACACTAACCACTAGGCCACTCCTCAACTAGCAACATTCCATGTAGAAGCCTGCCCTTGCAGCCGCGCAGGCTTCTGTTTCTGTGAGTCTGACGTCCTGCACGTACGTTCAGGACGTCAGACTCACAGAAACAGAAGCCTGCGCGGCCGTGTTGCTGATCTGCAAGGGCAGGCTACTACATGGAATGTTGCTAGTGGAATAGCAACATTAACATTCCATGTAGAATCTCCAGTAGTAGCAACATTCCATGTAGAATCTCCAATAGTAGCAACATTCCATGTAGAATCTCCAATAGTAGCAACATTCCATGTAGAATCTCCAGTAGTAGCAACATTCCATGTAGAATCTCCAATAGTATCTATTTTATTTTTGTTACATTTGTATCCTGCGCTTTCCCACTCATGGCAGGCTCAATGCGGCTTACATGGGGCAATGGAGGGTTAAGTGACTTGCCCAGAGTCACAAGGAGCTGCCTGTGCCTGAAGTGGGAATCGAACTCAGTTCCTCAGTTCCCCAGGACCAAAGTCCACCACCCTAACCACTAGGCTACTCCTCCAAATAAGGGAGTATTTTTGCTGGCTTATCTTAAATCTCATAGCGCCCTTTTACAAAGTGGTGGTAAGCCCAACCTATGTTTAATTATTTTATGTTATGTTAAGAACTAATGTACGTAGGACCCCGACTGGGGTCCTCTGCAGATAAGTTCTTAAAATAACTTAAAAATAATAATTAAAAAGTAGTTAAAATGAATAAGCAATAATTTAAATTAATAATTAAAAATAAGAATAGTAAGATGAAATTTAGGATAAAAACAAGGTGAGACCGATGAAGATTAAAGCGAGCCGTAGGGCAGAGTACATCGTGTGAACCGAGTTGCTTCGGAAGTCAGTAATAAAACAATCTGTATATATTGTATGTTGGAGCCTCCCTATGGTGTTAACTTTGAGCGTTGGGATAGAGGAAATACTGGATCTGAACAGTGCTGAGGTAGTCTGCAAGAAAATTGTGACCTTGGAATAATGGCCGATAGGGCACTTATCTGCATAGCAGCTGCTTCTATAAGGATAAGTGCCTTTGAATATTGAGATGATAGGTTTTTATTTCAAAACTAGCCTTGGAAAGGCTATTTTGTGTGTAGTCCATGGCAGTAAAAATCAATGGCGTGCTATATACGTTATTTTGCAATGCAGACAGTTATTAATAATTGATTTGAATAAAAGTTTGCCTGCAAAATCCTTGATTCCTGATGAAGGCCAAAGCTCTGGAAATGATGCTTTGCATGCGATTTTTGGATGATGTGTATTATTTCACATTTCAGCATGCAAAACACAGTTGGCGTTTTCAGCAGTTTAATGCATTACCCTTAGTACTTGCCTTTGCTGCTGCTGAATTGTGCTGGCTCTACGGCATTAGATTGGTGCAGGAAAAAAACCAGAGGCAATAAAATGCATTTTTGGTTGGAGGGGACAAGCAAATTATTTCCTAATTTCTCCCCCACACTTTCTGGATACCGACGCTGTGTTGGGCAATATATTGGTTGGATCCTGGCCCTAGTTAACTCACCCTAGTCCGCTGCCTATGGAAGAAGCAACGCTACTATAAAAATAGTTTGCTGTAATAGTTCCTGCATGCTGTTAACACTTTAAGATGCACTCAGTAAATTAATTATGCATTTATTCTTCTGCTTCTAATGGACTGTCATGAAGACATATGTTTAACCTGGGCTCCCTCTCGAGGTTAAATCTAAGTTCTGAAGAAACTGCGCAGGCACGCTCTAAGGAAATGTAGGCTACCTTACATTTATGAGGGTTGGCCCCTTTTAAATGAAAAAAAAAAATTCAAAGCCACGGAGGATTTTTACCATTAGAAATTACTGCACAGTCAAGTACTGAATGCACTTCTTTCTTTAATAACTATAAAGGAGATGAATTAACCCAAATAATGGATTAGGGGGGGGGGGGGGGACCAAAAAGAAAGCGCTTGTAAATTTTTTTTTTCATTAAAAGTATTCTCTGGTAATATTATTGGAATCCCTTACTCAAGGAACATTGCAGATCACAGCCACGTTCTCCAATACTGCTTACGTTGGAGTACTCGGCCCAGCTGCTGTAGCTACTTACGGGCTTGGAGATGGATTTGGGCCCATGAGGCTAAGCAAAACATTGCCTCTGAGATTCGGGCTTTTCCTCTCACCCAAATCAGCTGGTGCGCCTTGTGTAACAGCCTGCATGATGCCGGTGATCTCAGGTTAGCGGAAAAAGGAACTGGATTTGGGCAGGTAGACACGGAATCTTTCCTTTTAGGCAGGAGGTAGGCGATTTTCAGAAGTAAAAAAAAACAAAACAAAGTCAGGAACTATAGAATGCCAAAGAGAGCCTCAAACCATGCTCCTTACTGACAGAATCCCATTTTTTTAAGCAGTCAAAACTAAGTTTGCTTGATCTACTACCCTGCTTTAGGAAGTTTCTCCTAGTCAGCTTCAGCCAATATTCCACTTTTTTCCTATCTCATGGGCCCATGTGAGTCTCTTAAACACCTAGAGAGTAATATTTACGCAGTATTTTAACCTCTGCCCCTGATGATATGCCCACCTATTCAATGTAGGACCATGTCCAAATACTGGCATTAAATATTTGGGTATGTGTGGATGGCCTGCACTTAACCAGATGATTGCCAATATTCAGCCCTAACCAGTTAAGTTAAACTGGCCAAAGATAGAACTGCTATTTATGTGGTCCTGTTTGGCTAGTTGACTTAGAGGGGCATTTTCAATATGACGTCTAAGTCTGACTTTTGGACGTTTTGCAAAAAAAAAAACATCCAAAATCTGAATAGGAAAGAAGGTAATTTTCGAAAATACTGTTTTGAACAAGGTGTTGTAATTTGTACATTTTGTTTTTTGGTCTATTTATGGAAAAAAAACCCATCCAAATGCAAAATGCACAAAATCAAGCCATTAGGATGTAAGAGAAGCCAGCATTTTTAGTTGACTGATCCCCCTGACATTCCAGGAAAGCAGTAGGGCACCCAAGGAGGCACTGCAGTGGACTTCATAGAATGCTCCCAGGCACACATCTCACCATTACTCTTTACCTTGTTGTCTGAGCTCCCCCAAAACCCACTAACCCCAACTGTACACCAGAATCTTAGCCCTTATGGGTGAAGGGGGCACCTATATATAAGTACAGTGGGTTTCTGGTGAGTTTTTGGAGGGCTCACAGTTTCCTCCACAAGTGTAACAGGTAGGGGGAGGTAGGCGCCTGGGTCCACCTGTCTGCAGTTCACTGCATCACCACTAGACTACTCCAGGGACCTGCATACTGTTCTAATGGACCTGAGTATAACATTAGAGGCTGGTAAGTAATGTTTTTAATCTTATTTTTTGGGGGTGGGAGGGGGTTAGTGACCACTGGGGGAGTAAGGGGGAAGTCACTCCTGATGGTCATCTGGTCATTTAGGGAACCTTTTTGTGCCTTATTCGCTATAAAAACAGGTCTAGCTCAAAACATCATAGTTTTAGTCCTGGACGGTTTTGTTTTGTTCCATTATGGCTGAAAAAGTCCAAGTGTTAGGAACACCAAGATCCCACCCTTAACACACCCCTGAGACACCCCCTTGTGATTTGAATGCACTTTGACGGACTTCATAGAAAAACATCTAAAAAAATGGTTTTGAAAATACCAATTTGGACTTTTTGTGAGAAACATTTCCACATGCAGATTTATGCCACTTTTTGGATGTTTTTCTCTCTTGAAAATGAGCTCCTTATCCAGTTAAGTGCTGACTCTGCCCACAGTAGCTAGTTTTGTTTTTAGTAGTTAGAAAGGATATTCAGTTGCACTGTACAGGTCAGTACTGCTGAATATTCCCTTGGGACCCACTTGGCGCCAGTTAACCAGGAAAAAGGCAATTTTACCCGGTTAACTGGTTTTGAATATCAAACCCTTAATGCCTACTTCTCAGCATATGGGCTCTTTTGGAGTTCCTCCATCTCTCAAGTGAGCTTTAACCGTTCCTCTGCTTTTTGTCTTTTAAACCTTGCTGCTATCTGGATTAATGTATCCCACATATACACCTTGCCAGTTTCTCATAGCACTCCTAGAGAGGATTCCCTTCTGAATCATTACATTGAACAAACTTGTTCCAAGATTTCTGCAATTCTGCTTGAATCTTAGGCTTCATCATAAGGATTACTACTCCCATGATCCCACCCCACTCTTAATTCCACACAATCTGATAGCGCTGCAGGTGCGATGTCCACTTCTACCCATTGTTTCTAAGCTCTACACAAAAAAAACAGACCGATCCTTGAATTAGAGAGTTGCATGGGGACAGAAATTTCACCCATCCCCAATGGAATCTAGCTCATACTCGCCCGTACCTGCTAAGTTTACAGGTTGGTGATTTGTGATGTGTTAGGCAGTCAGTTGTCTGCACCCTCGGCTTGTTTACTAATTGGTTAAATAGGTAAAAGGAAAAAGGTGAGGAGCTTGGGTAAAAAAAGAAACTAAACTGGAAGTAAAAAAAAAAAAATAAAATTCACTTGAAAAGTTTGAGGTTTACTGAATTTAATAAACCTGTTTGTGTAATTTGTGTTAGAGGAATAAGTGTTGGTGGCAATGTTGTGGAATATACTTGAAAATTGCACATTTTTCATTGAGCGTTTTGTAGAATTCATACAAGGTCAGACGAACGTTTTTGTAATTTGTAAAAAAAAAAAAAGCGGTCAGCTTTAAAACTTTTTAGGCAATGTATGATTATTGAAAACTAGTGTGTAAGTTTTAATAACTTGACATCATTTTGCAATGATTTTTGAGCTAGTCCTCCATTTTTACAGGTTTGCCAAGTCTATTCTCGTTTTTTGTTCTGTAATTGGAGCATTTTGTTCTCTGGTCTATAACTTTTTATTGTTATTTGGTTCAATTTGACGTATCTCCCCAAATGTTTCTATTGTGAGTTGTGGGCATAATAGGTGGTTTTAAAACCTTGTGGTACCTGTTCCCAAAATAAATGAAAGGTTTGTATTAAAAAAATGTTTTGGGTATGAGAATGCTGTTATCAAATAAATTATGTGTGAAGGATATCCTAAAACCATTTTTAGTGTATTCCATTGATAGCAAAATATAGCAATGTAATTGGTGGTATCAACATTAAACTTTGCCTTGTTTTTTATTGTGAGTCTGAAAGTAAGTGTTTGGTCAGGCTTGTGTGAAATGAACAAGTAAGCATTACTCCTCAACAAAGTAACAGAAGATTTGCAAGATTTATGAGATGTTGTGCCTTACTTTGACTGTTAGTAAACATATCACTAAAGACCTGGCACGTCGCGGAAGAACTGTAATTGCATGAACTGAAACCTGGCGTTTGGCAATTTCAGGAAAAATGGTGTGAGCACCACAAGTATTGCTTAGCTTCCAGGTAGTAATAAGTGGAAAGGTAATGTTAAGAACCAAAGAATGAAATCCAGTCAAAAACGGTTTGATCTAAATCTAAAAATAACCCCCCCCCCCAAAAAAAAAGCTGCGTTTAGCCAACTTCAGAAGACAAGTTCCAAACCTTTAAGCTAGTGAGTCTGTAATAAGTATTCAGTTTAACTGACCTTTAAATGCATCCACTCTGCAGCCCCCCCATTACCTCTCCACTCTCATCTCTCCCTACATTCCTCCCCGTGAACTCCACTCACTGGACAAATCTCTCTTGTCATCCCCCTTCTCCTCCACTGCTAACTCCAGGCTTCGCTCCTTTTCTCTCGCAGCACCTTATGCCTGGAATAGACTTCCTGGACCTGTACGTCTAGCTCCATCTCTACCTGTTTTCAACTCTATGTTGAAAACCCACCTTTTCACCACTGCTTTTTAGCTCCTAGCCACTTCTCAATTGCCCTCCCCCCTTGTCCCTTCCTTCCTTCTCACCTATTACTTCCCTCACCCGTAACTGTCTTGTCTGTCTTTATTATTTAGATTGTAAGCTCTTTTGAGCAGGGATTGTCTCTTTGTATCAGATGTTCAGCGCTGTGTGCGTCTGGTAGCGCTATACAAATGCTAATAATAATAATAAAGTATATACTTTCGACTTGCGTGCATTCCTAGCTTTATATAAAAAATAAAATTCCATCTTTCAAACTGTATACCTACGGTTAAGACCAAAACATTGAAAAACACCAAAAGTGTGCTCTGAAAAGTAGCGTCTTTTCTTCCTCTAAAATTTCAGGCTTTAAATCTTTCCAGTGACTGTTTAAGGTCCACTTTTTCATTTTTCAACCCTTACTATCTGAGGAATTGCTGGGCTCTGCGAATTATAACTTATCTTTTCAGAAAGCTTTCATACAGGGCTAAATTGACGTGCTTGTTTAATTTGATTTTTTTTTTCATATTCAGTATTATCGCAGTGGACTTTTAAAGACAATTCCTCGGAGATGGCAACTGAGTTTTGTGATGTTCTATTGTTTAAAAAAAGCCCATGTTTGTTCATTGAGTGGTTAGGGCTCTAGGGGGGAAGCCTTGCAGTTTGGGGGGGTCCATGCATATTATAGCCTTGCACTACTGCACAGACCATGACTTGTGCGGACTGATATACAAAGGCAAACTATGCTGAATAATAGTTCTTGCTTGAACTGGTAGCTAGTGAAGATTAATACAGGTGTAACTTGATCATATTTAGGAAATATATATCAATTGAGTGGTATATTCTTGAATGTACAGACAGATCGGCAAATAATGCATTACAATAGTCCAGGTGTGATACGTTAAACTGTTAGTTCGGGCACTGATATTATTTGAAGATACAAGCCCTGAGAGCTTTGTTTGCTTTTTGTCCTTCTCTAGGTCTCTTAAATCTTTAAGGACAAAGAATATCCTACTTCTACGCTTTCCACCAGTTAAAGGCATATGCTACAAGAAAATGCTGGATAGTTTTCCAAATCAAGTGTCAGTTACCTGGAATAACTTCCCTGAAAATCTTTATTTTTAACCATTTTACCTGATTTTTTTTTTTTTTTTTTTTGCTACCATTTAAATATGCTTCTGTTTTGTAAATTTATTTTTTTTTAATTGTTTTTATTGACTGTAAAACTTTGTTTATTGAGACATTTGTATTTTCTAGTATTTTGTTCTGGTTACATTTCTGTAATCTGTTTGGGGCCCTTGGGGCAGGTTTGGCACAATGTGGAGGCTGTGTTGTATTCTGTTCTGTTGTCTCCTGCCTCCTGAAATCCTAGGCCTGCTCTGATTCTTCTCAAGATTGTATCTTATCTCTGCACCGTCACTGGTTTCCCCTTCTATCTAAGGGGCCCTTTTACTAAGCTGCAGTAAAAGGGCCCCTGCTCTAGCGGCAGCCGCTTTTATTGCCGCCCACCAGGGCCCCTTTTACTGTAGCGGGTGAAAATACCGCACGGCCATTTCATTTTTGGCTAAGTTTTCACTTGCCGTGTGGCCATTTCGGGAGGGGGGGGAAGCACTTACCGCCACCCATTGAGGTGGCGGTAAGGACTCCCACGCTAACCTAGTGGTAACCAGGCAGCGGGCAACGCTGCCTGATTACAGCCAGGTAACCCCCCTGCTAGTGACGGAAATGGTGCATGCTGGGGACAGAACTACTGCTGGCACCCGCGTTGGGCAGGCGGGAGTTCCAGGTTGCTGCATGGCAACCCTTTAGTAAAAGGGCCCTAAATGACAATTGTCTATGGTTTCTGCCTGTCACATTTGTGCTTTTTGCATGCAACTGTTCTGTGCATGTGCTGGAGGGAATTAGCATATCCTATTTGCAGCTGTATGCTCTAAATGGGAAACAGTGCATGCCATTCATTTCTTTGTTATGTAATGTTGCATTACTTTAGTCCATTGTCAGAATGAATGTAGTAGTATTGTTATTGTTATTATTATTATTATTAGAGGCTTGATATACCAATAGTCACATCGATGATGCAGCTAGACTGTTTAGTACCAGCACCTCTTCTTTTTCCTTGCCCTCTAATCCCCCCATCTCCCTCCTCTCTTTCACAGCTGCTGCTGCTTCTCCCGATGAGCAGCAGTGACAGGCGAAGCAAGGAGTAGTGGGCATTGGGGCCACAGTGCTCGAGCATGTGGTGTCAGCTCTGCCGGTCTCCTGCCTCAGAACAGGAAGTTTACATTATAGGGGCAGGGGATTGGCAGAGCTGACACCACATATCCAAGCACTGCAGCCCCGCAATTGCTACTCCTTGCTTTGCTTGCCGTTGCAGTAGTCTCGTTTAGACTACTGCAATCTGCTTCTTGCTGGCCTCCCACTTAGTCACCTCGCCCCTCTCCAATCGGTTCAAAACTCTGCTGCCTGTCTCGTCTTCCACCAGGGTCGCTTTACTCATACTACCCCTCTCCTCAAGTCGTTTCAGTGGCTCCCTATCCATTTTTGCATCCTGTTCAAACTTCTTCTACTAACCTATAAATGTACTCACTCTGCTGCTCCCCAGTATCTCTCCACACTCGTCCTTCCCTACACCCCTTCCCGTGCACTCCGCTCCATGGATAAATCCTTCTTATCTGTTCCCCTCTACACTACTGCCAACTCCAGACTTCGCGCCTTCTGTCTCGCTGCACCCCACGCCTGGAATAAACTTCCTGAGCCCCTACGTCTTGCCCCATCCTTGGCCATCTTTAAATCTAGACTGAAAGCCCACCTCTTTAACATTGCTTTTGACTCGTAACTACTTGTAACCACTCGCCTCCACCTACCCTCCTCTCCTCCTTCCTGTACACATTAATTGATTTGATTTGCTTACTTTATTTTTTGTCTATTAGATTGTAAGCTCTTTGAGCAGGGACTGTCTTTCTTCTATGTTTGTGCAGTGCTGCGTACGCCTTGTAGCGCTATAGAAATGCTAAATAGTAGTAGCTTGTCTGGAGAAGTAGCAGCAGCCATGGGAGAGGGGGGGAGGAGAGAAATGATGGATAGAAAGATGGGGAGAGGGGAGACATTAGATGGAAGGGGGAAAGAAAGAGGGGAGACGCTGGAATGAGGGAGCGAGAAAGGGGGAGATGCTGAATGGAAGGATGAGGACAAAGAGGGAAGACACTGGAAGGAAGAGGGGAAGAGAGAGGGGGCAGACGCTGGATGGAAGTGGGGAGGAGAGAGGGACAAGCTGTAGGTAGTCAAAAGAGGGAAATTGAAGATCGGATAGTAAGAGATAGCATGAAATGAGGACAGAGGCATAAAATAAATTTGAAGAAAGCTGAAAGGAAAAGGAGGAGATAGAAATGACAAAATGAACAGGAAATCCTGGCAATAGTGTTAAGAGAAGATGAGGAAAGTAGAAACCAGAGACTGGGACCAACACAATTGGGGGAAAAAAAATATGTGGCCAGACAACAATGGAATTAAAAAATGTTATTTTTGGTTTAGGATAAAGTAGTGTGGTAGCTAATAATTGTAACTTAATTTGTAATGTAGTAAATTGAATATTTTTTTGAAATTTTATATCTGCTATTTTTATAGCAGAAGAAGAGAAACATTTTTTTTGTTTTTCTGATGTCCTGCATATGTTTGTGTGTGTGTGTGTGTGTGTGTGGGGGGGGGGGGTTCAGCAGAATTTTTATCTACATATTTTATTTATGGTCACTCTTAGGGACTGGTGTACTATTTTCAATGATGCCTTTTTATATGCGCCATGGCTGGTAAAATGGGTGTGGCTACTGTAAGGGTGAACATTATACAATAACAAAGCTAGAGTCATAAAGAAATCTAATGTGAATAACTCCATTAAAGACTTCAGCAATGCTACTCGGTGAGCATAGGTTAACCTCGTCAAGGTTTAAGCACCATATTCGTCACTGGTCTTTTAATGAAAAGTGCACGTGTTTAAGCTTCACCTTGGGAATAGTACTTCATGTAAATGCTTATAGTATTAAACTTATCTTGTGTCTTCTCAGGGGATGTTCATCTGACATGAATCATATTTCGCCATGTGCTTTTTCGAGGATATGTCCCCTAAAAAAAATAAAATAACCTTTTCAAAAATCTTAATAAACTATGTTTAGAAGGATCAGGTCCAAAGAAGCTTAGCAGAGATTAGGTAACAAAGCCGGTGCTGTGCAGACTTCTACAGTCTGTGCCCTGATCAAGGCTGAATAGATTTTAATGAGCTGGAGTGGAGCTATTCAGAGGCTTTGACAACAACTTCAGAAATTTTGGAATGGGGCCAGTGCAAGGCAGACGTCTACGGTCTGTGCCCTAAAAATGGCAAGGATAAATCAAGATCAGGTATGCATATGATGTATCACTTCATACCATATATAATGAGTTTATCTTATTGGGCAGACTGGATGGACCATACAGGTCTTTATCTGCCGCCATCTACTTTGTTACTATGTTAAAATACCCACGAGAGAGGAAAAAAGAACCCCCACCACTTTAAAAAATCCCGTTACCACTCCTTAAGCCAGATCCATCCTGCCGACAACACTCTCCTACAGTCAAGATGGCACTGGCATACAACTCCCCAAACTTATAGAATCAGTTGTTTAAATTTTGCACCAAACACAGACCCCGTCAGATTAGCGAGATCCATTCTGTCTCAGCATTCAGCCCCGTAGGAGTAACTAATTGTAACAAAAAGATCAGCTGCTGTTTCCTATAATTAAGGATCTTTTCACAATATCCACCCTTCCACCCTGCTTCCACTTGTCCTGGAGGAGTGGCCTAGTGGTTAGGGTGCTAGACTCTGGTCCTGAGGAACCGAGTTCAATTCCCACTTCAGGCACAGGCAGCTCTTTGTGACTCTGGGCAAGTCACTTAACCCTCCATTGCCCCATGTAAGCCGCATTGAGCCTGCCATGAGTGGGAAAGCGCGGGGTACAAATGTAACAAAAAACCCCCCCCCCGCCATTTGATATCCTGAATGGTATGCTGCTTGTTTATCCAGTGTTATACTAGCGGGGCCTGAAGGTTTCCTGTTTTAATTCTGGATTTGTGTTTGACTTAAACGTATTTGCCTACTACTACGTCCTATGTATACCAATTGACAGGGTTGAAGATTTTTGAAAAGGTTATTTTATTTTTAGGGGACTTATCCTTGAAAAAGCTCATGGCGAAACATGGTTCATGTTGGATGAATATCCCCTGAGCCAACCCAAGATAAGTTTAATACTATAATAAGCATTTATATGAAGTACTATTCCCATTAAAAGACCAGTGAGGAATATGGTGCCTAAAGCTTGATGAGGTTAACCTATGCTCACCAAGTAGCACTGCTGAGGTCTTTAATGAGTTATTCACATTAGATTTCTTTTGTTAACTCCAGCTTTGTTATTGCATGAAGTGAAGATTTCCGTGCTGGTGTTTAAATCTTTCAAGCCATGAGTTACAACTTTACTGTAAGGGTGAAGCCATAGATAATGACCCCGCCCTTAAGGTTGACCCTTCATGAGTACTTGTATCTTTTTTTTTTTTTTTTTTCCTGAAAAAATGTACTGTTTAGTACCCACTCTCTGTAACGTTTTCTGAAATCAAACACTGAAGGAATTAAGCCAAAGGCAAATGGTTAACTATATAAAACTAGCCACATTTTTCTGTGTTAAGTAGCTTCGGGAACATTGGGGCATGTTTTTCACATTTTAATTTTTTTCAGCTTTTATCTGCAGAGATCCTTGGTTCTCTAGCTCAGGGCTTCTCAATCCAGTTCTCAGGGTACACCCAGCCAGTCAGGTTTTCAGGATATGCATGAAAAAGATTTCATGCTCTGCTTCTTTGGTATGCAAATCTATCTCGTGCATATTCATTGGGGATATCCTGAAAACCCAGTTGGATGGATGTGCCCCGAGGACTGGGTTTTATTTTATTTATTTATTGCATTTGTACCCCACATTATCCCACCTTTTTGCAGGCTCAATGTGGCTTACAGAGTGTTGTTATGATGCAGTCATTACATGATCTTAGATACATAAGCTGAGAGTAAATGAATAAGATGTAAGGTCATTACATGATTTTAAATACATAAGCTGAAATTAGATGAATTATAGATGCAAGGTGCTAGAAAGGTGTTGTGAGAGGTGTTTTTGATGCACCTGAGTGATTTAAGGAATGATTTATTAAGGATGTCTTTCGTAGGCTTTGTTGAAGAGGTGTGTCTTCAAAGATTTGCAAAAGCTGGTTAGATTGTCCATATTTTTCAGGGCCATGGGTAGTGCGTTCCAGATCTGTGTGCTTTTATACGCAAAAGTAGTAGCGTATGACTGTATTTAATTCCTTTGCAGCTGGGGAAGTTTAGATTGAGGAATTTGTGGGCCGATCGTTTGGCGTTTCTAGGTGGTAGGTCCAGTGCTCTAACTTCTTTGGTTATTTCTCAACCCCCCCACCCCCCCAAGATACTTCAGATTCTGCAATGCTTTAGAACAGAAGATTCATGAACACCAGGAAAATGTAAAAGTAATCTAGCTTGCTTGTATCATCTATTCCAAACCAGCTGGAAATAAGAGACTTAGTATATGGGTAATTAAAAAAAAAAAAAAAAAAAAAAAAAGCAAAGAGAAACATGAAGCTTCAGGTGTAGCCTCCAATTACTGATGCTGTAGATCTAGTTTCCTCTGGATGAGGTCGGCCCGTTTTGGAGGCTTGAGGACGTGGCTGTTTGCTTGAATTCACCTTGAACACCTACACCTTGGAATCTTAATTCTTCAGTTGAAAGATACCAGAAGATCAAATATACACTATCTCTTTTGCACCTGTGGAACCAATAAGATGCATTAACTACTTTTCTCTGTGTACCTGAAGCATTAAGATTTTATTCTTGGTTTACTGTTGTCATAGAAATGGATTCTTAGTCCCACTGTACTTTTATGTGGTAGGATAGGTTAGTCTTGCGTTCTGTGTTCGCTGTATTCTGAATTATGTCAGGGCAAAGAGGGTAATGATTTTAAGCCTGTTATTTTTGGAAATGGGAAAATGGCTGTCATATTGTACAAATGAGACCAATGGCCTTACTGCATTTTTTTATAATGAAAATGGCATTGTAATATGAAAATAATAATGCATTTGTCTAATGCTTTTAAATTCATGGAAGACATCAAGGCAACTAATAATGGTTGGGTGTACTATGCATTTTTTTCTTACACAAGAAAACAAAGTCCCTTCAGTATGTTAGGTCAGTTGTAGTCTTGATTTGTCAGCACCATTTGCCAGTTTGTAAACTTCAACACAAGGTCACACTGGGGGGGGTTAGCGGCAGTCAGCTGAATGCAAGGAGTCCGACTCCCTCACCTAAACTAATCATAAAACCTCCTCCTTTTCTGTAGGTGGAATAGAAGTCATTGTCAGTAGGTTATATGCTACACAAAATTAATTTAACCTGAGATTCATCTTGGGCTTTCACTGAGCAGCGTCAAACACAAAGCCACATCATACCAGCTAAAGGCTAATGGGGGTGTGTGTGCTTAAAACACCTTCAGATGATCCAAGACATGGCCATCAAACTTTATATAGGCGCACATAAAGTTGACCTTGTCATCCACCTTTGGACTACCACTGATTTCTAGAAATAAGTTCATGATTCTGACCTTGGGTTTCAAAGCCAGTCCCCTCTTGCTTTATACACCAGAACACACACAAGGTTACTTCAACCAAATTTATCATTTTACCAGTCACTAAGATCCAATTAGAAGTTACACATCACTCTGTTTGCAGTTTCATCACACCCCAATTATGAACTCCTTACCCTTCTCCTTATTGTTTCATGTTTTTTGATCTTTCTACCACTACTTATCATTTTTATAGCGCTACTAGACGTATGCAGCACTGTACATTTGAACATGAAGAGACAGTCCCTGCTTGACAGAGCTTACAATCTAATTAGGACAGACAAACAGGACAAACAAGAGATATTACTAAGGTGGGGATGATAAAATGAGGGTACTGAACAAGCGAGTAAGGGTTAGGAGTTAAAAGGAGCATCAAAAAGGTGGGCTTTTAGCCTAGATTTGAAGACGGCCAGAGATGGAGTTTGACGTACCATTCACTTTTTGCCTTTCTTACACATTGTGAAGGCAATGCCACCTTGATTGTGACTGGTAGCCTGCAGGACATGATCCTCTGCCCGATTAAAAAAAAAATAAATTAAGGGCCTGATATTCAGTAGGATTTAATTGGTCAAGAGAGGCTTCTGCCTGTTTAAATCATGCTGAAGGCCTCAGGAGGAGATATTCAGTGGCTCTTAATTGGGCAATATCACTAAATATCCCCTCTGACCATTGCTGTACAGGGGCAGTTCCAGGAATAATGTGGGCACCAGCAATATTGAGTGCCAGTGCCCGAGTTGCTAACCGGGCAATTAGAACCACGTTAAATAGCCCTAACTCTGCCTGGTTAGCTATGCCGCTGACCCAGCTATTCAATTCCAGTGCCTAGATTGGCCCAGCATAAAATATCCAGGTCTACCTTAGCTGGCAGTAATCAGCATTTACAAATAATGCTCACCACTACTAGCTGAATATTGACTTGTAAAAATTTAGAACTGCAAATGTAAACATTCTATTAATATTTAAGAACACTTTTTGAGAGTCGCTCTTTTTGCACCCTAGTATGTGTAATCTCTACCAATCTAGGGTCCCTCACTACCTCTTACCTCTGTGCAGGAAACTGGGGCACATCTTAAGCACTGACTTTTATCAGGTTTACCTCACTTGGGTTCTGAGTCCAAGGTCAGGCCCAGTTTAACTTGGGAGGCTGGTTGCCACTCAAAACCTCCTTTCAAAGTAAAAGTGCAGTCCAAAATGTGTACTGAACTAGGAATTTACTTAGTTTGAGTGGCAGGATTAAAGAAGAAGAATTCAATTAATGAGGAGAATGTAGAACTAGTCTAAAAGTAAGCTCTTTACTACTTCGGGTGCTCTCCCTTGTAGTTGGGGGACTCCCTATTTCTCTGTTTTCCCCATGAATCAGAGTAACTTGGTTTGATTCCCACTGCCGCGCCTTGTGACTCGGAGCAAGTCACCTAACCCTCCATTGCCCCAGGCACAAAATAAGTCTATGTTTGTGCAGCGCTGCGTATGCTTTGTAGCGCTATAGAAATGCTAAATAGTAGTAGTAGTACCTGTATATAATATGTAAACTGTTTTGTTTATAACCACAGAAAGGCAGTATATCAAATCCCATCCCCTTCCCTTCATTACAGGCCTGTACTGTACAACCTGGCCTTCCTTGTCTCTGTTCCAAGGATCCTCAGCTGTGTCCTCCCCCTTTTCTTTCCAGGAGCAGTGGTAACCATTTCCTTCCTGACACTTGGAGGCTTTCTCTTTCCAAGCAACTTCTTGGGTTCTCCTAAGCAGTGTTTTAAATGCACCTGCCTAAGCCATATATTAACAGCAGTTCTGTAGTGCAGTTGCCTAAGCTGCCCCTATCACTGACTGTTGTACTGGTTCAAAGACAGGGTTAGCCAGAGTCCTATTTGTGGTAAAATGGCTATTGTAGCTTACATAGAAACATGACGGTAGGTAAAGGCCAAATGGCCCATCCAGTCTGCCCATCCTCTGTATCCCCTAACTCTTCCTTTTCCTAAGCGATCCCACATGCTTATCCCATGTCTTTTAAAATTCTGACAACAGTCCTCGACTTCACAACCTCCACCGGGAGGCCATTCCATGCTTCCACGGTTCCACCACCCTTTCTGTGAAATAATACTTTCTTAGATTACTCCTAAGCCTATTTCGTCTTAACTTCATCGTATGCCTCGTTGTTCCAGTTGAAAAAGCCTCACTTCCTGTACATTAATGCCCTTGAGATATTTTCTTCCAGTGTATACATGTTAAGGTTCATAAGCCTGTCCCTATATTTTTTGTGTTCAAGACTGCTTAATGTTGTAGCCGCCCTCTGGACCGACTCCATCCTGTTTATATCTTTTCATAGGTGTGGTCTCCAGAACTGCACACAGTACTCTAAATGGGGCCTCACCAGAGAGTTATACAATGGCACTATCGCCTCCTCTTTTCCTTTTCACTGCTGTTTTTTTTAGCTCCCATTACTCCCTCACCCGTAACTGTCTTGTCTGTCTGTATTATTTAGATTGTAAGCTCTTTTGAGCATGGACTGTCTCTTTGTATCAGGTGTTCAGCGCTGCGTGCGTCTGGTAGCGCTATACAAATGCTAATAATAATAATGCACCCAAGCATCCTTCTGGCTTTGACCATTGCTTTTTCTACCTCTTTGGAAGTTTTGAGGTCATTAGACACAATCACCCCCAAGTCCCGCTCTTCCTTCGTATACTGAAGCACTTCACCCCCTATACTGGCTTTAAAAAAGGAAACTGCTTTGGGCAGGGGTATTTATGCCAGTTCAGATTTCCCTCAAAGTGGGGTCTCCTCCCACCATTATCTCACTGGTGTAGAGAATCCTCCCCTGTTCTGGAAAATGTAAGTGGCCCAAAAAGGTCTCAATATAATACTCTTATAGATCCACTAGAGGTCTCTGTCATGTAACTGAGGCAGAACCTTAAGGGTCTCTACATATGTATGAAATTATTTTTCTTTTTTCATTTTAACTCTAAAATTCTACATTGAGGTGTCTGGCTACAGGGCTATGATGATCGTCTAGGAGCGAATATGGCAGCATAGAGTGCCTTGCACTTACCAGGCTAAATCAGGATTATATAATACAAGTAATCCAAAAGCCCTATGTTATGCCAGCTCAGCAGCCTTGTACGAGTTATCAGTGGAAGATAGAGCTGGCAGTAATGTAAGAGTGAAGTATTACAGTAGGTAAATGCCTATTATTATAACATAAATGAATAGACTAGCTGAAGAAAGTGGAATGCAAAGGTATTTTTGAAGCAGAGATCTAGGGCTTCATTCCCCTGCCAGTGTTCTTGTAAGTATTGCCCTCAAATCTTAGCAATGGCCGAATAGCAGCAAGCAATTGCCTATACACACTGGAGACCCTCTATGCATTCACGTTACTGGGCTACAGGACTTAGGTTTTATGTCTTAATACTGGCCTACCAGCTTTCGGATTCCTTTAATTATACTGCAAGCTTCATTAGTTCTAATGAAAACCACAAGTCACTGATTGAGAAGATATTAATAGCGTTAAGTAGAAGGCAGCGAGCGAAGCAACGCTGTGGTACTTGTGTTTGTCACACAGTAGTCGAATATAACAATATTTGTCATACTTGACAAGTGCCTATCCCGGCTTTGATTAGACATAATTTGGTGAGGTTAGGACACATACACATTAAAAAAAAAATGGAAAAGAGTACATTTTAAAGCTGTAGCTGGAAGCAGGGGTTTATCCTGCTGAGAGCAGAGCAGATGAGAGAGGCATCCTTCGAACTCTCCATTATCTGCTCTACCTGTGGGTGTCTCTTGGCCCTGACAGTATCTGCTTCGTCCCTTTTTAATACTTAGCCCATGAACTGTTAGATGTTGCAGACTATTCTCAACGGTGACAGTTTTGATATCTGATGGTTTTGCTGGAGATCTCATCAGATGAGGGTTTTACAGGATTTATGTTTCAATAGTTTTTATTAGAGAAGTTCAAAACAACATATCCAGTAAATGTTTGACATTGTCTTTGTCTAACATAATTCACTACCACTACTAGTACTCGGGTGCGCAATGTTTATCAGATGGGAACTACTCCAGTAACTTTTTACATTTTCTCCTTTCCCTCCCCCCTCTCTCTACCACAGGTTCATTCTAAAGTCCGCGTATTCTTTCCAGCTTATTTCCTCTATCACATGTTCATTATTTGCCCTTTAGCATGTGGTGTTAGTGTTAGCCAGAACCTAGTCCAACAGTTCCAAAAAGCATTGACGTGCTGCTGTTTTTGATCTTTCGAATTTGTTCTTTCAGTTCGCAGCAGGTGGATCATCTGTCCTCTCCATTGATATACCGTGGGGTTTTACAGTATTTATAAGAATATATATCTCCCCAAATTAACTGTGTACACTTAGCAGAAAACAGAGTCTGTTTGCTGCTCTGCTGTGTTGGCATAGCTTTATCTGTGGTTGGTCTCCTTCACCCCCAACCTTGCACCTCCTCTATTTGCATTGCCTCTCTGTTTAGGAAGAGACATACTGGAAACCGTGGCTGTTGTTGCTCTCATCGTATATCTGTCTTCACCTGGGCTGGTGGAATACAGAACATTCAGCATATTTAGACTGTTCCATGATACATTCCTGGCCTGGTTTAACTAGTTCTGCTGCTCTTAATCTGAAAGCAGCTCCTATGGGATGAGCAGGGAAATCCTTTCCCCTGGACTCAGCAATGTTGCTTCTTCCAAGGGAGCCCCCTCCTTTGATTTGTCTTCCAGTGGAAGCAGGTGATAAATTGTCTGCTTGAGTGGTAGACCATCTGGGTTGGGAGGTCTGCTGCAGTTCAGAGGGAACACCCGCACATTTCCCTTTATTCCCCCCCCCCCCCCCCCCCCGGAAGCTGCCATGGGCGGGACTCACTCAGAGCTTTACTTCTTTTTTTGAAGCCATTCATTATGGATGCAGTTATTCCAGGCCAAGAAGTTTTTGAAATAAAACGGATAATGCCGGGCAGCATGTCAGGGCTGTGCTCTTTACTGTAAACTCTTTGAGAACAATGGCAGTGATAGGCACTGTAGGCAATTAAATTAGCTGCTGTTATAGATTCTGGTCTTAAATAGCTGAGCCATCCCTGATCTGATCTGACCTACTCTTCTACTCCTGTTTGGTATCATCCTTCCATTGTCATAGCACTTCCTCTCCTCATTTCTTCTTTGTCCCATACCATAAAATTTCCCCATCTCTTACTCTTGACCCAGCTGATTATTCCTTTCTTTATCCAATCTCACATCATAGATTTGCCTAGTTCCATAATATTTATTATTGTGGTATTATACTCAGGGCTTTTTTTGAGGGGTACTTGGGGGTACTGAGTACCAGCACCTTTTCCATTGTCTGCTAAAATTTGACCCATGGACCCCAAGTTTTAATGAAAGAGCTCAGGCTCTACACACCAGTTCTGCCTTGTCATAGATTCTTTGATTAGTTGCAGGAGGCCTGGCTATTGTGGGGTGGGTCCCTCAGTGATCACCCCACCCCTGAAGAGTGGTCTAGAATTTGAGTACCGGCACCTTTTTTGCTAGAAAAAAAATGCACTGATTATACTATACACTCTGCATAGCTTAGCCTCAAAAACTTTTCCATATCACTTTTTATACTTTGTCTAGCTGTTTCCAAACCACGATAAAAAAAGGTCTTCTGTTCATCCAACTCCTAACTCCAGGACTTCATCTCTAAATGCCCCTCTAAGTCAACATCCTCTAGCTTATAGTTCAAGGTGGAGTTCTACAGTGCAGATGTACAGGCCATATTCAAAAAGGACTTTTTCCCATTCCTGAAAAATTGAAATTCCTTCTTAAATAAGGTTTAGTGTCCCCTCATCTCCACAAAGACTTGAATCAACAGAATTATAGTGAAGTTTGTTTCTGCGGGTGCTTAGTTGGATGTCCAGTGAAACTTTGCTATCAGCATCGCAGTTCTGCTGAATAGGATTTATTCTGTATTTTTAAAATTTATTTATTATTTATTTATTTAATTGCATTTGTATCCCACATTTTCCCACCTATTTGCGGGCTCGGTGTGGCTTATAATACATTGTAAATGATGGAAGTACAATTTGTTACATTACGATTATGGTTTACATTGTGAATAGTTAAGGAAGACAGAGTCAGATCAATCACCTTTGGGGCATAGAAGCTTAAGGATATGACGTTGGGGAATTACTACGCTGATCGAGTAATAGCAAGAGGGCGATGGGGTAGACATTTTTTATCTGTGGGTAGATTGTTGAATGGGGGAGAGTACGGGGAAGTGGAGTACATGGGGTAATATCTTGAGGCTTTGTTATGGTGCATATGGGATTTATATGTTTGAGTTCATTGGCCTTCTCCTTGTCAGTCTTCTGACACAAGCGCAGACTAATTTACGACCCATTTAGGATTCAATTTGCTGCAGTTTTGGCTAGTTATTTATTACATAGAGACTGAATGCTGATTGATAAGCAATGCTTTCAATACTGGCAAGCGTATGTTCCTGAAGGGGAATCAAGGAAAGCATTATAAAGGCGTGATATTTTTGTGAAACGTAATACTTTGAATTTCCTCTTTGATCAGGCCAGCAGGAGTGAGATCTGCCACAGCGGTGTTGTGCTCAATTCTGGGGAGGGAAAAGAGATGGCTAACAGTGTGGATGAGGCCATGCCTCAGCTGAGAAATTTTTCCTGCTTTACTGGCCAGCAACAGCACTTGTCACCCAGGGAAAAATGTGAGATAGAAATATATATATATTGCTTGAGAAAGGTGCGAGTTTGCTTATCCCAGAAGTCTTCTCTTTGTAGAATTTAGAGAAGACCATAAATTAAAAATGGTTCACACATACCTGTGCAGCTCTCTGCTTCTGTCCGTCACTTTCACTTTACACAGCTAAGTCAACAAAGCAATTTAAAATGGAATATTAAGACTAATTAAAATCTATCGTATACTGCTAATTGCATTTTTTTAATAGTGGACTATAAATTTATGCTCTTTTTTTTTTTCCTTCCCTTCCTTGGCCAAGCAATTTGCTGCTGCTCCTCCGGCTTACAGCTCAGTTGCGACTGAACTGTGATTTAGTACCATCAGCTGTCATTTTGTTTTTGTTACATTTGTACCCCGCGCTTTCCCACTCATGGCAGGCTCAATGCGGCTTACATATTGGATGCAGGTACTTATTTGTACCTGGGGCAATGGAGGGTTAAGTGACTTGCCCAGAGTCACAAGGAGCTGCCTGTGCCAGCAGTGGGAATTGAACCCAGTTCCCCAGGATCAAAGTCCACCACACTAACCACTAGGCCACTCCTCCACAACATTCCATGTAGAGGCCTGCCCTTGCAGCCGCGCAGGCTTCTGTTTCTGTGAGTCTGACGTCCTGCACGTACGTGCAGGACGTCAGACTCACAGAAACAGAAGCCTGTGCGGCTGCAAGGGCAGGCTTCTACATGGAATGTTGCTAGTGGAATAGCAACATTAACATTCCATCTAGAATCTCCAATAGTAGCAACATTCCATGTAGAATCTCCAATAGTAGCAACATTCCATGTAGAATCTCCAATAGGGAAAGGGAACTGGGACTTGATATGCTGCCTCTCTGTGGGGTTTACATAGTATAAACAGGTACTTATTTGTACCTGGGGCAATGGAGGGTTAAGTGACTTGCCCAGAGTCACAAGGAGCTGCCTGTGCCTGCAGTGGGAATTGAACCCAGTTCCCCAGGATCAAAGTCCACCACACTAACCACTAGGCCATTCCTCCACAACATTCCATGTAGAGGCCTGCCCTTGCAGCCGCGCAGGCTTCTGTTTCTGTGAGTCTGACGTCCTGCACGTACGTGCAGGACGTCAGACTCACAGAAACAGAAGCCTGTGCGGCTGCAAGGGCAGGCTTCTACATGGAATGTTGCTAGTGGAATAGCAACATTAACATTCCATCTAGAATCTCCAATAGTAGCAACATTCCATGTAGAATCTCCAATAGTAGCAACATTCCATGTAGAATCTCCAATAGGGAAAGGGAACTGGGACTTGATATGCTGCCTCTCTGTGGGGTTTACATAGTATAAACAGGTACTTATTTGTACCTGGGGCAATGGAGGGTTAAGTGACTTGCCCAGAGTCACAAGGAGCTGCCTGTGCCTGAAGTGGGAATCGAACTCAGTTCCTCAGTTCCCCAGGACCAAAGTCCACCACCCTAACTACTAGGCCACTCCTCCACAGTTACCCCAGGATTTCCCCTCATTTTATGTTTTCCCACCCCCAAACATTTTGGGATTTTCCAAATACTTGTGACCGGGACTGACCTAGTGATGAAGATAGAATGCTAGGCTTGAGAGACCCTGATATATCTTTGAATAAGTTACCCAAATCATTGCAATGAAAGTCATTGGCCAGGAGCCATTCAGCAGGGTTCTTTCTAGAGTCCTGCAATGATGGACCCTAAGTCTGGTCACTGAGGGGGGTGACTCTATAACTGGGCTCCCCACTTTAGGTGGCCCAATGCTGCTCGGTGAGAGCCTATTCTGTAAATCAGGGATGGGCAACCACAGTCCTCAATGGCCGCAACCCAGTCAGGTTTTCAAGATTTGTTTACAATGAATATGTGCGAGATGGATTTCCAAGTACTGCTTCCAAATAGACCTTGTGCATATTCATTGTGGAAATCTTGAAAACCAGACTGGGTTGTGGCTGTCAAGGGCCATAGTTGTCCATCCCTCATATAAATGCACCTGGGTGCTGAGTTTCTGTATTGGAATGGTAACATAGCCTGGCATTGGCGTGCCTTGCATTTACACATCTGCAACTTTATACCAGCCATAGACATAGCGTAAGTGTGGTAGCATATATATGGCGAGACATCACATGTCTTACAGTATTCTGTAAGTTGCATGCAGAAGTGGCAGCTCTGGCCATGCCCCTCCAATGATCCCCCCCCCTTTGCATTTATGCCCTAATCTACTTATTTGTATCCTTACAGAACAGTGGCTTACTCACTTTGCTGTCACTTAGGCGCGTCAGTGTACACTTTCTCGTGAATGTGCTGGTATTCTGTACATTTATGCACACAAATGGTATGTAAGTGTGGGTGCCCTGCCCCCCTTACAAACTTGCCCTTTGTGTCACTCTTGTACGATGACGACTGTCTACTGGTGCAGCCCTGGCACCAATTCCAAAAGGCTCTTGTATCCCACACGGCTGATCTCACCAGCTGATTCTTCCGTAAGCTGAAAACGCCACTGTGGCTTAGGAAAAGACTCCCTTAATGAAACTGTGCCTTAATTCAAAAGGCATTAGTCTTACTCAGATCTATATCTTTTAAACAGTTCACAATAATTCATTTTCTCCAATTGATGAGTCTTTGAGGGAATTTGTCACATGTAGGCATATTTTCAAAGCACTTAGCCTCCCAAAGTTCCATAGAAACCTATGGAACTTAGCCTCCCAAAGTGCTTTGAAAATATGCCTGATGGTTTCTTAAAATTCATAGGGGTCAGTATTCAGCCAGTGGGAGGCAGCCCGGTTAAATGCTGCCTTCGGCGCTGACCCCAGATGGTCAATTCCGGGCCGTTTCTGGTGACCGCCATTAAATAACCAGTTTTATTTTTGTCTACTGGAACTTAACTGGTTAAACCTACATTCAGCGCTACCCAGTTAAGTTCCTAGCGGTTAAAGATAGGACTGCTATTTCTGTCGTCCTGTTTAACCGCTAAGCACAGTGCTGAATGTTGGCGGTAGCTGGCTATATTGTGCGATATAGCCGGTTAGATGCTATGTTCTACCGTGAATCTTTAGTAACCAGTTACTTCCCACTCAATATTTGCAGTTAGCTGGTTAAACGCTATTTAAGCAGTCCGTGGCCATTGCTGACCAGTTAAATAGCACTGAATATTGGGGGTGGGGTATACTTTTATATTGACTGGTTCATCTTTATTTACGTTTACCAATCCCTTCAAAAAATCTAGCAGAGTAGTAAGGCAAGACTCCCTTTGTTAACTCTGTTATATTTACTGCAATTTTATTTTTCAAAATGGCTGCTCTTTTGCATCAAACTGACTGGTCTGTAGTTTTCCAGATCACCCCTTTTAAAAATTGGCATTGGATTAGCCACAATCAGTCGTTTTTGTTTGTTTTATAGCTGGTTTTAATGAGTGTGTATGAATTACTAGTAATAAGTCTGCATTTTAATTTTTGAAATATTTCAGAACCCTGGGGTGTAGACCTTCCAGTCCTGGGGATTTGTTGCTCTTTAGTTTCTCAGTTTCCTCTGTTAAGGTTCACCACGATTTATTTCAGTTCCTCTGAATCGCCATCAGAGTTTCAGGTGTGGGTGTTTTTCAGACTTTTGCTCAGTATGGGCCAAAGCAAAAGATTTGTTTAGTTTCTCTTCAATGGCCTTGTCCTCCCTAAGTGCTGCTTTTAATCTTCGCTCCTCTAGACTTCCTCAAAGCTTTCTGCACCAAATACACTGGAAAAAGGTTTTATTATGATTTTTTTTTCTTCTGTGGCAATGTGCAGATTATAGGTTTGTGTGAAATCCTCTCCCAGTTAATACTCCTAGGATTAGAGAGAATGTTTTTGAATTAAAAAAATAAATAAAAAAGATCAGTTGTTCATGGAGCAAAATGCCCTGCCACGGCTGCTGCAGTCACTCTCTTCTATATGGAGCCTGATCGTTCCATTACTTGAGTATAGAAATGCTGGAAAAGGGTGCCCACATACTGAAGACTGTCAGCTAATTAGCAAAACCTTGTGATATCTAATGATCTGTCTATGAATGAGCTAATTCATAATTATTGCTTCTGCACAGACTTATTTCTGTGTTGCTAATAATGTCCAATCATGGGTTGATCACTGAATGGTGAGAGAATGTTTAGTAGGTTTCAAAAAGGATGTAACTAGCAAGTATTAGTTTTTAAATGTTGATTGTCATATTTATTTATTATTTTTTACATACTTTTTGAAATATATTTTCCTCCTAAAAACAGGCACTTTGGAACTGAAACATGGCAGTGTCAGAGTTCGGTTGTGTTTAATTTTGTGACATGTATTTGTTTTTCTATGGGGTTGATAATTCGGTCAGCAGTGGTGAGCGTTTTGTTTTTCCGTCTGCTGCAGCTTTTACACCCAGATATTCAATGCTGGGCTACGTCTGAGCACCAGCATTAAATACCTGGTTGTATTCAGTCAACTAAAACTTATGCGGTTAAGTTTCATATGCAGCCCTTAACTGCATAAGATGAACTGCATAAAGATAGGACGTGTTTAATGCAGTGACCTTATAGTGACATAGTAAATGACGGCAGATAAAGACCTGTACGGTCCATCCAGTCTGCCCAACAAGATAAACTAAATACCTAAATATCTATAGCCTCTATAACATCTGATATCTGCTAATACACATGGTATGTGATACTTTATACCCGAGTTTAATTTGTCCTTGCCTATCTCAGGGCACAGACCGTAGAAGTCTGCCCAGTACTGTTCTCGTACTAAGTTCTGAAGCTAACATCGAAGCCCCTTAAAATTTACACTCCAGCCCATCCCTATCTATTCAGTCACGATCAGGGCGTAGACCGTAGAAGTCTGCCCAGCTCCCGTTTTGTTTCCAGTTACCGACGTCGCCACCCAATCTCCACTAAGATTCCACGGAACCATTCCTTCTAAACAGGATTCCTTTGTTTTTATCCCACGCATGTTTGAGTTCCGTTACCGTTTTCCTCTCCACCACCTCCCGCGGGAGGGCATTCCAAGCATCCACCACTCTCTCCGTGAAGAAATACTTCCTGACATTTTTTTTTCCTTCTTGTCGATCATATTCTGTTATGCAATGTTCCTCTTGCCACTTCTTTAGCACTTAACTGCAGGAGGTTAGGAGATCTATCTAGACAGCAGTAAAGCTGCTCATCCTGCCCGGGCAACTATTCTGCAATCAACCCTCCCCCCCCTCCCCAATTAGATATGGACAGTTCTCACTGCAAGAACTTCAGGGGCATCCGCTTGCATGCTGCATGCAGTCTCTTGCATGTGGAAGGTCAATCTTTGCCTGATTTCGAGTAATTCAGTAGATTGTGCTACTGCCATACAGATAACCTTTTATCAGATGTGGTCTGTGTTGCATTTTGGTCCCTGTAAAGGGTTAAGTTAAGGTAACGGTCATTTTACAGTAATTCAACAAAATCGTATTTTGCTGCACTGCTGGTCGTAAAGATCTTAACATTTTGGATTTGTTTAAAGTTTAATGCTCGTGGGTGGCCATTGCTGGATTGTGCAGGTCAGGGACGTTGCCTGTCGCAGTGTTAATCGGAGCTCACTGCAGTGGAAGAAGTTTTTATTTTTTAAACAGAGCGGGATTTAATTAATTAATTTTATTTATTTATTGCATTTGTACCCCACATTATCCCACCTTTTTGCAGGCTCAATGTGGCTTACAGGGTGTTAGTATGATATAGTCATTACATAATCTTAGATACAGTCGGTAATAAGCTGAGGGTAAATAAGGGTTTAGATAGAAAGGTGTTAGTTAAGGTCCTGTGAGAGGTGTTTTAGAGCACTTGGGTGTTTTAAGGAGTGATTTGATTCATTAAGGATGTCTTTTGTAGGCCTTGTTGAAGAGGTATGTCTTCAAGGATTTGCGAAAACTAGTTAAGTTGTCCGTGGTTTTCAGGGCCATAGGTAGTGCATTCCATATCTGTGTGCTTTTGTACACAAAGGTAGTAGCGTATGCCTGTTTGTATTTAATTCCTTTGCAGCTGGGGAAGTTCAAATGGAGGAATTTGCAGGCTGATCTTCTGGCATTTCTGGACGGCAAGTCCACTAAGTTTAGCAAGTAGAGTGGGGCATCTGCGTGAATAATTTTGTGTACGGTCTGGTTTTGCTGAACGGTAAATACATAGCCTGGACATTAAGAGTGCAATTTTCTGAAGGCATTTTACTTATATGGGTCTGTGTGTGTATAAAATACCACTTATGAAATGACCCCCTTGAGTAGTTTTATGCAAGCTGGGTGTGTAGGCCTGTTTGGGGGCAGGTTTTGGGTGGAACACGGAGTTGTGATGTACGTGCATGCATGTATTGTACGCATGGAAGTTGATACCTGTTCCCAAGCTAGTTTAAATTTCCACAGCTTCACTTTAACCAAATTTAGCAGTGTCTGCAGGATTTGTGCTACTTTGCTTTACCTTGCAGGGTACCCGTGTTTGAGTTTAGGAAATACGGAAAGCTTGCACATGAAAGTAAAGTGAGGAATTCTCCATGGCTTAACTATGGCCTTTATACTTTTACATTCATCTTGAGTCTTTTTTCACTTATTTGCTGTATCTGGGTTATTAAAGAGGAACAGGTGGTACATATATCTTGAAATATCCGTGTAGATGTTTGGTATCAATTAATAATGTAAATTATGTATTTCTTGATCCAAAGAAAATGCATAAATATTTAAGTGCCAAGGAAAAAGGGAATGCTTCAACCTGAATGATCTCATGGAAAATATGCTGTTAATGCCTGCTAGCGAGCTTATTACGCTATCCTCTCTGATTACTTAAATTTCCTTAAATTTTATTTAATTTACTTATATCTTGTCCTTCAAATTAGTGTGGTCAATATATATTAATTAATTTCTTTTTTTTTTCTTCTTTTGTACCTTTAAATAGGGAAAGGAAGAGTTTTTTTTTATTGCCTTACAATTTAATCTATAATCCTGCATTTGTATAGATATGAATGTATTATTTGAAAAGCATAAATAAAAAATAAAAATAAAAAAAAAAGAGGAGCAGTGGCTTCCAAATTATCTGATAAACCATAGTTTTAGACTGTTTTGAGTTTATCTAGAAAGATTCAAGGACAAAATATTCGGAGCCTTTTCTTGACTGCAATATCCATTAAAATAATGCATAGAGCTTTGGGCTAGAAGTTTAATCAATGTATTTCCTCATATGTAAACATTTAAGCAGTAAATAATGCTTGTATTTCATTTGAATCCCTGGTGATTAGAAGCTGTCACTTGGGTACCTGCTTTGGCAGTATCTGTCATAAAGATCTTTATCGATGCACTTCATTTTCATTCCTCGAATTTCCAGAGGAAAATGGTGCAGGCTGGACTTAACTCGCACTAACATTAAAACTATTGTTCAGCCAGCCCAGAGCAGATAAGTATTTATTACTGACAGTGCTAAGTTGTTTCTAAAGCAACTGTGGAACTCCTAACTGGTATTAAATGCATTTATTGATTTGGATTACTCCAACCAGGCGTGTTGTCAGATTGGCGTAATTTCCTTTCAAAAACGTAGTTATCATTTGCTCCCAGGCTGAAAACTTAAGGGTCCTTTTACCAAATTGCGGTAAAAAGGGCCCTGCGATGGGGGAAACGTTTTTCCAGGACGCCAGGGCCCTTTTTACTGCAGCGGGTAAAAAACCACTAAAAGAATTGACCAGGCGGTAACATTATTTTTACCGCGTGGCCATGCTTTGAGGAGCACTTATCACCACCCACTGAGGGTTGTAGTAAAGGCTTCTTTGGTAACCCGGCGGTGCCCAATTACAGCTGGATTAGCGGCGAGGTAAAAATTTACAAAAACATTTTTCGTTGCACCAGAAATGGCTGCGTTCGGGCCAGCGGTAGTTCTGGGTTGCCACATAGCAAGCCTTTAGGAAAAGGGCCCGTTATAGCCTTATCAGTTTTCTGGTTGTTGCTAGCCACCTTTCCACTACACTCCTGAAGCACTTACGACTACTTATGCTCTGGTCCAATTTACATGCTATGGGGCCATTTTACTAAAGTTTAATGTGTTCTGACGGACATTAGCGCACATAAAATGATGCATGGCCAATTTTTTATTCTTAGAAACCAATATGTGCTAATTTTCTGTCCGTTAATGCACATTACGGTTAAGTAAAAGAGCCCCTATGTGTTCTTAATTGCAGAAAAGCCTATACCTGCTAGTCAAATGGGCCTTCAAGGGCTTTTCTGGCCATGCTGTTTGAGCTGAGGACAAAGATATTCTAAGCAGCAGATAACATTGTCCAAAGAACAGCAACAACAAAAAAAGAAAATCTTGAAATTGGCCACAATCCAGTAATGTGTTTGATGGATTAACTTTCACTGTTAAATGATTTAAGGCATTCTTTGTGACTTAGTTGTTTTGGGGTCAGGTACAGCAGTGTGTTTCATGTCATTCCCCCTAGCCAGTCTGGTTTTCAGGATACCTCAGTGCTGCATAGTGTTTTTAATGAAATAGATTTGCATGAACAGAGGAAATGCATACAGATCTGTCTCAGACATATGCATTGCAGGGGCGTAGCCAGACTTCGGCGGGAGGGGGGTCCAGAGCCCGAGGTGAGGGGGCACATTTTGCCCCCCCCGGCACCGCTGACCCCCCCCTCCATTGCCAACACCCCTCCGCCATTGCTGACCCCCCCCCGCCGCCGCCTACCTTTACTGGCGGGGGACCCCAACCCCCACCAACCGAGGTCCTCTTCTTCTTTCGTTCTGCAAGGCTTCGTTCTGTTTCATCTGAAACTGTCTAAATCAGCGATTCCCACACCTGTCCTGGAGGAACCCCTAGCCAATCAGGTTTTTAGAATATCCACAATGAATATTCATGAGATTAAGATTGACTTCCATACACTGCCTCTATTGTATGCAAATCCATCTTATGCATATTCATTGTGGATATTCTGAAAAACTGTTGATTTTCAATACTGCAGGGATTTATTTTTACAAGACGTTTTTACAAGAGGTTCCGCAGGATTGGAGAAGAGCGGATGTGGTCCCTCTTCACAAAAGTGGTGACAGAGAAGAAATGGGAACCTATAGGCTAGTCAACCTCACTTCAGATATTAGAAAAGTTATAGAAGCACTGCTGAAGGAAAGGATTTCCTGGAATCCAATGAATTACCAGATCTGAGGCAACTTGGTTTTACCAAAGGTAAATCATGCCAAATGAATTTGATTGAATTCTTTGACTTGGCGACTAGAGAATGGGATTGAGGACGCTTGCTAGATGTAATGTACTTGGATTTCAGCAAAGCCTTTGACGCAGTCTCTCATAAGAGGCTCTTAAATAAACTTGACAAACTGAAGCTGGGACCCAAAGTGGAGAACTGGATTAAAAACTGGTTGACAGATGCCAGAGGGTGGTGGTCAATGGAATTTACATGGAGGAAGGAAGGTGAGTAGTGGAGTGCCTCAAGATATTCTGACCTCCAGAAGCGGCCTGTACCCTGGCACGGCTGCGCCACACTTGCAGCCACCACAACTGTGCAGAGAAGGAACTAGAGACAGGATCAACTCCATCGCTCCAGGTACAAAATAAGTACTTGTATATATGTGAACCGCTTTGAATGTAGTTGCAAAATACCACAGAAAGGCGGCATATACTACTACTACTACTTAACATTTCTAGAGCACTACTAGGGTACGCAGCGCTGTACAGTTTAACAAAGAAGGACAGTCCCTGCTCAAAGGAGCTTACAATCTAAAGGACGAAATGTCAAGTTGGGGCAGTCTAGATTTACTGAATAGAGGTATAATGGTTAGGTGCCGAAGGCGACATTGAAGAGGTGGGCTTTGAGCAAGGATTTGAAGATGGGCAGGGAGGGGGCCTGGCGTATGGGCTCAGGGAGTTTATTTTAGGTGTGGGGTGAGGCGAGGCAGAAAGGGCGGAGCCTGGAGTTGGCGGTGGTGGAGAAGGGTACTGAAAGGAGGGATTTGTCTTGAGAGTGGAGGTTACGGGTAGGAACGTACGGTGAGATGAGGGTAGAGAGGTAGGGAGGGGCTGCAGATTGAGTGCATTTGTAGGTTAGTAGGAGAAGCTTGAACTGTATGCAGTACCTGATCGGAAGCTAGTGAAGTGACTTGAGGAGAGGGGTGATATGAGTATATCGGTTCAGGCGGAAGATAAGATGTGCAGCAGAGTTCTGAGCAGACTGAAGGGGGGATAGATGGCTAAGTGGGAGGCCAGTGAGGAGTAGGTTGCAGTAGTCAAGGCTTGAGGTAATGAGAGAGTAGATGAGGGTTCGGGTGGTGTGCTCAGAGAGGAAAGGGCGAATTTTGCTGATGTTATAGAGGAAGAAGCGACAGGTCTTGGCTATCTGCTGGATATGCGCAGAGAAGGAGAGGGAGGAGTCGAAGATGATTCCGAGGTTGCGGGCAGACGAGACGGGGACGATGAGGGTGTTATCAACTGAGATAGAGAGTGGAGGGAGGGGAAAAGTGGGTTTGGGTGGGAATACAATAACCTCGGTCTTGGCCATGTTCAGTTCCATTTCCCTTCCCTTCCCTTTTGCTCAGAATTGGGGCTGAGCTTACAACGACATTGACCCAGACTACATCTCCCACATCACCTACCCCTACCAACCCATCCATTCTTCCACTTATCCATCCAATCACTACTGACCTATCCAAGCTATTCCTATGCTACATTTAATTTTCCTACCTATCTAACAAAATTCTGTATAACCTAATACTATGTAAGCCACATTGAACCTGTTTTTAGTGGGAAAGCGCGGGATACAAATGTATTAAATAAATAAATAAATAATGGGCAACAGGGTCCCTGTTTAACGCAGGATCCTGAGTTACTGCCCTTTTTGTGCCCGTAAGTAAAAAGTAGGCCTGATGTTTTAAGGTGAAATTTTGGTTATCGTTTGAAATAAAGCATGCTTGGGGCAGACACAGAAAGATCTTAGTGCTAGGACAAAGTAGGGACAAGAGAGAGCTCAGATTGTGTTGCTTCAGAAGGAGCATTAGAAACATTGTATTGGTAGAGAAGGTAGTTCTTCAGTTAATACAGTATGAAGGATCAAGAGCTCATTAAAGGTGCATTTTTTTTAAGAAACATGTTTATGCTATACTGTGAAACATTGCTTTTGCCAACAAGTGATATACTTGCTCTTTAATAATTTGCCAGCTGTTGACCTCTTAGTATAATTGGGAGCTTTTTGAATGAACACTACAATTATGCTGCCTGGGATTGTTGACTTTATTCATGGTAGTTGATAATTAGCTTGAGAGAAAAAAATTCAACTGAACAGCTTAACAATGTTAAAAGGATACATGCTGGTACATAAGGTCTACCTTCCCCATCCAGTTTGTCCGTTTTTCTGCTGTTATAGATCATCTATCTGAAATTAAGAAATGCCATATTAGGCCAATCAAGCCCTGTATCTTGTTTCCAACAGTGGCCAATCCAGGTCACAAGTACCTGGTAGGAGTCCAAAAACAGATGTGGTCATCTCTCCCTTTCTTTACCTCTAGGGTTTTTTTTGTGATGGTCTCTAGCATCCTTAAATGCTGTCACTATTGTGGCTTCTGCCGCCTTAGTGGCATGAAAGAGATTTGCATATAATGGAGCCAGTGTATGCAAATCAAGTTCATGCATATTCATTGTGGATATCCTGAAAACCTGACTGGCAAAGGGGTACTTGGGGAAACGCTGATCTAGCCCAGTATCCTGCTTTCAGTAGCGACCAATCCAGGTCACAAGTACCTGGCAGAATCCCAAAGAGTAGCAACATTCCATGCTACCAACCCCAGGGATAAGTAGTGGCTTTCCTCATTTCTACCTCAATATCAGATTATGGACTTTTCCTCCAGGAACTTGTCCAAACCTTTTTTTTTTTTTTTTTTTTAAACCCAGATATGCGAACCTCTGTTATTACATTCTCTGGTAACGAGTTCTGGAATTTAACTGTTCATTGATTGAATAAATATTTCCTCCTACTCATTTAAAAAGTATTACCATTTAACTTCATTGAGTGTCCCCTAGTCTTTGTACATTTTGAAAGAATAAACAATTGATTCACGTTTACCCCTTCAACACCACTCGGGATTTTGTAGACCTCTATCATATCCCCAGTGGCATAGCGAGGGGGGCTGCCACCCGGGGCAGGGCGGTTTGCCGTTGCACCCCCCCCCGGGTGCAGCACGATGACACCCCCCCTCGGCACATCGACACCCTCCCGACCCAGTGCCCACCCTCTTCCGTCCAACCAGCTCCCTACCTTAAAAAAAATATCGAATCCGAAGCAAGGCGCAGCGCCTCGCGCCTGCACATAAAAGAAATGTGCACCGTCTCATCGGGCCTTCCCTCGCTCTGTTTGTTCCGCCCTCCGCTGACGCAACTTCCTATTTCCGCAAGGGCGGGACAGACAGAGCGAGAGAAGACATGACGGTCCACATTTCTTTTACGTGCAGGCGCGAGGCGCTGTGCCTCGCTTCGGATTTGATATTTTTTTAAAGGTAGGGAGCTGGTTGGATGGAGGAGGGTGGGCACTGGGGGGGGGTGTCGATTGCGCCGAGGGGGGAGGAGCTGGCAGAGACCACCCCCCCCCCCGAGCTGACACCCGGGGCGGACCGCCCCTCCCGCCCCCCTTGCTATGCCACTGCATATCCCCCCCCTCCAGCTGTTTCTTTTCCAAGCTGAAGTGACCTAACCTCTTAAGCCTTTCCTCATATGAGATGAGTTCCATTCCCTTAATCGTTTTGTTTGTCCAGCTTTCAACCTTTTCTAATTCCACTGTATCTGTTTTAAGGTGAATGGTCTTTTGGGTTCTTTAACCTGCTGTCTGTCAGATATTTTGAACTGCAGGAAAAAAAAACATTGAGTCGCAGGTGCCCATTCCTCAGTGTTGCAGCACACTTTACTTTAGTCAGTATCTGAGATAGCAGCAGATAACTCCCGAGCTGTGGCTCGAGACTGGTCTGACTTTAATTTATGTGAAAATTATTTATGAGCTGCACTGCAGTCACCAGATGGAGAATAATTTTATAACAGGTCACCTAGGTTAATAGGTAAGAAGGATCATAGTTTACAAAGAGACCTATATGTCTTAATAAAGTGCTAGGGCTAAACTGAAAGAAATCATGCCTAGATTGAAGCCAGAGACAGTTAAACTAGCTTTAGAGCAGGTGTAAATGTATTCATGTAGGATCCAGAAGCCTACTTGTGTGTTATGCATATAAATTACGACTTTGCCTGTTCTCTGCCCCAGAACTTGCCTATATAGGCATGACGTAAAACGGGCTCTCTTTTGTCACTGTGCATAATTTGTGTGCAACCCCTAGGATAATTTTACAAAATACATAAACTAGAAAAAGTTTATAGAATTATCTCGTGAGTGCACAGTTCTCATAAATCTGTGCTAAGCATTTTACAGTTAAGTGTTTGTGATCGTTTTATTATTTGCAAGGTTTCAGGGAAGGGTGTTTGAGTAAAGCTCTATCCTTTCATCATTCTCCTGAAGGCTGAAGCATGGTTTACAGAAAATTTAAAACAAAAGGGGGAACAGATCAATTTGAGAGCATTTGCAAAGGCCTGTTAGGTACTGAAGCACCATAATAATTCAATATTTCGTATAAAATGATGTGGAAGAAATTCACATGGCTGCACAGTCTCGGGTCACGCCTTCCTGGAGCAACTGTAATAGCATCTGAGTGATAATCATTTTTTATTTCACCGAAAAGGAATAAGCTTTAAATTTAATTAACTGTAAAACTAGGTTACTGAATTCCAAGCACAACTTTATATTAGTTTCAAAGGGGTTCAAAACAATTCTACTTTGGTTTCACTGAAACATTTGGATTCTCGTCTGATTCTTTACGTTCATTTTTGTTCCTAGTTTAATCCTCACATTATAAGGAATTGGGTATTAGGGATGGTGACCTTGGCTGGTGGAAGGAGAGCACGGGATGAAAAAATAAACAGGATGGTTAGAGAGAGAGAGCACTCAAGGGTCTATTCGTGCCTGCAGTTTTTATCCTCCTTTGGGCAAACAAACATGGATATTCAGGGTTTCCCAGAGGACATCTTTCATAGAAAGGTCTGTTCAAGGAGACGTTCTGAGTTGACAAAAGGATCCTTAGCATAGCTTAAAGCTGTTCAGGATGAGGAGAAAGAGGTGCCACCGCAGGTGACTGATCACTACCGTCCACTTCGTATCTGTGCAGTCCTCAAAAGAGGTCATTCGTGGGTTTTAGTTGCCTGCTGGAGTCCTATACCTTAAATATATAGTTTAATTTATTGGTTTTGATATACTGCTATTTGGGAAATACTAACATCAGGGTTTACAGCATAAAAGTATAAATAAAATAGTATACAGAGAAGGCAAGGAGAGGTGCAAGTTATAGGGAAACGTTAAAATTACAATCCAAAATTACAGTAAGAATAGCACAGTAATAAGTGTTCCAGGAACATGTCCTCAGCCTCTCTAGACAAAACTGTTACACTATATTCAGAAGGCAAAAGCACCTTTATATAGTAGAGTCTTTAATTCCACACTGGTAAGCCTGATTCCGTGCCGGGCAAAATAGTGGAAACTATTATAAACAATAAAATTACGGAACACATAGACAAGATTTAGTGGGACATCCTGTTCAAACTTCTTCTACTAACCTATAAATGTACTCACTCTGCTGCTCCCCAGTATCTCTCCACACTCGTCCTTCCCTACACCCCTTCCCGTGCACACCGCTCCATGGATAAATCCTTCTTATCTGTTCCCTTCTCCACTACTGCCAACTCCAGACTTTGTGCCTTCTGTCTCGCTGCACCCTACGCCTGGAATAAACTTCCTGAGCCCCTACGTCTTGCCCCATCCTTGGCCACCTTTAAATCTAGACTGAAAGCCCACCTCTTTAACATTGCTTTTGACTCGTAACCACTTGTAACCACTCGCCTCCACCTACCCTCCTCTCTTCCTTCCCGTTCACATTAATTGATTTGATTTGCTTACTTTATTTATTTTTTGTCTATTAGATTGTAAGCTCTTTGAGCAGGGACTGTCTTTCTTCTATGTTTGTGCAGCGCTGCGTATGCTTTGTAGCGCTATAGAAATGCTAAATAGTAGTAGTAGTAGAGTCAGCATGGGTTCAGCTAACGAAAGTCTTGCCTCACCAATTGGCTTCATTTCTTTGAAGGTGAGAATAAACATGTGGATAAAGGTCAGCCGGTTGATGTAGTGTATCTAGATTTTCAGAAAGCTTTTGGCAAATTTCCTCATGAGAGACTTCTGAGAAAGTTTTAAAAAGTAATGGGATAGGAGGCAATGTCCTTTTGTGGATTAGGAATTGGTTATTGGACAGAAAACAGAGGGTAGGGTTAAAGGGCCATTTTTCTCAATGGGGGAGGGTGAATAGTGGTGTGCCGCAGGGATCTCTACTGGGACTGGTGCTATTTAACATATTTATGAATGATCTGGAAATCGGAATGACAAGTGAGATGATTAAATTTGCAGATAACACAAAACTATTCAAAGTTGTCAAAATGGCATGCGGACTGTGAAAAATTGCGGGAAGGTTTGGATAGCTTCCTAAAGAAAAGTCCATAAGCCATTATGAAAACAGACTTGGGGAAAATCCACTGCTTATTTCTAGGATAACAAAAAATATACACAGAGTGTATAAATGCAAATGAAATAACCACAAGGGCTATAACGATAAACTAAGGCGAGGTAGAGTCTCATATATTATACACGATAGTATTTGTCTCACTTATGAAGTGAATCGCTTGTTCGTGTTTGTTTCTTAATCATTGACTCAGCCTTCACCATCCTAAATCTACTAACAAAATCGTATGTGGCTAATAGCTTTTTGACTTTTACAACACCCTCAATACTATAATACACACAGCACTTAGCTTAGGCAGGTTGGTGCGCTCTTAAAACCCCGACAGGTCCCCGTTTCATTTTCACTTTGTCAAGGGGGAGTGCCACCAGATCCGGTTACTGCCTCAGAAAACAATGTGTGCTGGCTCGTGGCAGTAACCGGATCTGGTGGCACTCCCCCTTGACAAAGTGAAAACAAAACGGGGACCTGTCGGGGTTTAAGAGCGCACCAACCTGCCTAAGCTAAGTGCTGTGTGTATTATAGTATTGAGGGTGTTGTAAAAGTCAAAAAGCTATTAGCCACATACGATTTCGTTAGTAGATTTAGGATGGTGGAGGCTGAGTCAATGATTAAGAAACAAACACGAACAAGCGATTCACTTCAGAAGTGAGACAAATACTATCGTGTATAATATATGAGACTCTACCTTGCCTTAGTTTATTGTTATAGCCCTTGTGGTTATTTCATTTGCATTTATATACACTCTGTGTATATTTTTTTGATATTTTGTGCAATCGGACAGAGTGACGGTCTGCAATTGTTTGACAGTATTTCTAGGATAAGCAGCATAAAATGTATTGTACTGTTTTGGGATCTTGCCAGGTACTTGTGATCTGGATTAGCCACTGTTGGAAACAGGATGCTGGGCTTGATGGACCTTCGGTCTGTCCGAGTACCGCAATACTTATTTTCTTGACCTTAGGAAATTGGAAGACTGGATATCCAAATGGCAGATGAAATTTATTGTGGACAAATGCAAAGTAATGCACATTGGGAAGAATAATCCAAATCATACCTGATGCTAGGGTCCACCTTAGGAGTCAGCACCCAAGAAAAAGATCTAGGTGTCTTTTGTAGATAAGATGCTGAAATCTTCTGCCCAGTGTGCCGTAGCAGCGGTCAGAAAAGCAAACAGGATACTAGGAATTATTAGGTGAGGGATTGTAAATAAGACCAAGAATATTATAATGCCTCTGAATCGCTCCATGGTGTGAACTCGCCTTGAATATTACGTTCAGTTCTGGTCACTATATGCCAAGAAAGATATAGTGGAACTAGAAAAGGCTTAAAGAAGAGCGACCAAAATGATAAAATGGATGGAACTCCTCTCATATGAGGAAAGGCTAAAAGAGGTTAGTACTCTTCAGTTTGGAAAAGAGATGGCTGAGGGGAGACATGATTAAGGTATACAAAATCCTGAGTAGTGTAGAAAGGGTAAAAGTGAATTGATTTTTCAGTCTTTCAAAAAGTACAAAGACCAGGGGACACTCACTGAAATTACATGGAAATACATTTAAAATAAATAGGGGGAAATATTTTTTCACTCAAAGAATAGTTAAGCTCTGGAACTCGTTACTGGAGGATGTGGTAACAATGGTTAGCATATCTCAGTTTAAAAAATGTTTTATTATGTTTTTTGTTGACATAAGTAGTATACTATGCTATACTTTGCATTGTTTGAAAATTTTTACTGCTGTAATTGTCTGTTGCTTATGTTTGACTGACTTATTCTTGCTGTACACCGTCTTGAGTGAATTCCTTCAAAAAAGTGGTAAATCATAAAAAAATAAATAAAAAGTTTGGACAAGTTCCTGGAGGAAAAGTCCATAGTCTGCTATTGAGACAGATGTGGGGCAAGCCATAGCTTGCCCTGGGATTGGTAGTAAGGAATGTTGCTACTATTTGGGTTTCTGTCAGTTACTTGTGACCTGGATTGGCCACTGTTGAAAGCAGAGTACTGGGCTAGGTGGACCATCGGTCTGACCCAGTATGGCTATTTTTATGTTTTTATGTAATGTCTGTATGAGGATTTCGTACATTCATGGGGAGGCATGTGGTTCCAGTGTAGGCCCCACTACCCAGAAAATCTTAGTTTGTATGGATTCTAGATGAATTTGTCATCTTGAGAAAATTTCTAAGAGGTTGTACTGTTAAGAGCATCATGATCTGTAGGGAATATAGGGAATCAACAACCATGACAGTGGAACTGGAATCCCCTTTTGATGAATTTTGAAAGCTGAGGAAATGATCTTAAATGTGATACTATATGAAACAGGAAGCCGGTGCTCTTGATTAGTGGGGTGTCATGATCTCACTTCCTTGCCCCTTTTAGTAATCTATTGGCAGTATCTTGTATTAATTGCAAATGGTGAAGTTCTGTTTCTGCTCCCTCCTCTTCTGGACCTCCACTCTGACCTAAGACTAGTAGCTGCAGTCAGAATGGAGCCTCTGATTCAGAGAATGTTCACAGGTGCTGCCCCGTACTCTATGGACTTCCTGTTACACTGGAAACCCATGCAGAGTACTGGGGTCTGTGAGTGAACCCAGACACACACAGCCCTGTGCTGGCGGCTGCTACTGCCCTCATATGCTAGATAAGCCAGGAAGGAGTAGAAAGTGATGAAGGAGGGGAGTGGAGTGGAGACTTGCTATTTTATTGTCGTCATCATCATCTGGGGGGGTCACATGAATTTTTAAGCGTTTACAACAGGGTAATATTGGATAAAAATTTAGGAAGCATGGCTGTACAGCATCTGTGGTTAAGCTCAATGCTTTCTCATTACTCCCTGCTGGTTTTTTTTGTATTTTTGGTGACATTATGCAGGGCAGAAAAGTTTTCAAAGGAGAATGTGGCAAAATAGGGAGAAAAAGAGAAGGCAAACTACTGAAAATGCATTGAACATTTTGGTGTGAAACAAGGCAGGTTTATAATTGGTAGAAAAGACATAGCGTTTGCAAAAGAGGTTTTAAGAAATTAAAGAGATGATGCTGTGGTCCTAGCTTTCCAGCACGAAGAGGATGAACTTTACTGTGTGTCCTTATGAGAAAAGCTTGAACCTCTGATGCCACTCTTCCTCCCATGCTCTGCTGTACTACATCCACCTTGTTTATATTGTCATGCAAAAACTGGCATTTTAAACTGCTCATACCAGTGAAGTTGTACCAGATAACAAGTCATTTCAAATAAGGACATTTTATTTGTTTTCATCCTCTTGCATCTCTGATCATACAATGAGAAAAAACAAACAAACAGCCAATCTAGTCCGGGAAAGTCCCAGCTGCAGTCTAGCGAACACCATAAGCCACTCAAGTGGGGAAAATAGGTAATCTTCATTCTAAAATTGCTTTGTTTGTTTGTGGTTTCTTTCAGTATACACGGGTCTGGATTCCCGACCCTGACGAGGTTTGGATCTCAGCTGAAATCATTAAGGATTATAAGGAGGGAGATGAAAGCCTGCACCTGAAGCTTGAAGATGAAAGGGTAATGTGTCTTTTTTTAATTTTTCATATTTCACCAGCATGTGCAGTAGCAAAGGAGAATTGACTTTGAATTTTCCAGCTGAAAGTGACTCACTCTTGAAAGAGGCGGCGCTACCTGGCCAGTGTCTCATTTTCCACTGTTAGTTATTTCACCAAAAAAGTACAACGCACTGTTTTAGTTTTTAGCATCTAATTGTCCTCTGTTATATTTAACCGACAGAAAAATGAACCCACGTGGAGAAACAATAGATTATCCAAGAAAAAGTAGTTTCCCCTGTATAAATATTACTAAATGCTAAGACTAGTTTGAATAAATAATAGCAACACAGAAAAATAGTAAACAAAAGTGATGATAATGAATCAAATCAAATATGTGGGATTGTGGGAGGCCTCAGTCTTAAGACCCATGGCATCCAGTCCTCGGTTGAAAGAGCAAAGGTTAATGAATAAAGGTTATCATTAATGCTCTTAAGTTCCTTAGTTAAGTTCATTTGATCTGTATTGATGTGATAACGTGGAAGCAATTTGCATTGGACCATGCTTTCATTTACTTAAAAAAAAAAAAATGTTTGAGAGCAGCACAGCAACCACAATGCTATTGAAACCAAGGACCTTGTTTACTAAGGTGCGTTTGTGCTTTTAGCGCACGTGCGCTAACCATGTTTGCACCTATAGGGATATTGTAGGCACGTACATGGTTAACGTGTGTTAAAAATGTTAACGCATTTATAACGCTGCTTAATAAACAGGGCTTTAAGTTTTTAACTTTCATGTGATTGAGTTTGTATTTACAATACAATTGCACATATAATATAGATTGTGGGAGCCTAGTGATGTATTAAGAGCATTAATGAGAGCCTAATATTGAGGCTTTATTCATTAACCTTTGTTCTTTCAGACTGAGGGCTGGATCAGGGGCGTAGCCAGACTTCGGCAGGAGGGGGGTCCAGAGCCCAAGGTGAGGGGGCACATTTTAGCCGACCCCCCCCCCAGCCATTATCGACCTCCCCTCCATTGCAAGGCTTCGTTCTGTTTCTGTGAGTCTGACGTCCTGCACGTACAACGTGCAGGGCGTCAGAAACAGAACGAAGCCTTCGCGGGAAGAAGAGGACCTCCTCGGCTGGTGGTGATTGGGGTCGCCTGCCAGCAAAGGTAGGCGATGGCGGGAGAGGGTTGGCGGCGGGAGGGGGTTCGAGAGGGTCATCGGCAGGGGAGGGGTCCAGGACCAAATCTAGGGGGCCCAGCCCCCCCCGACCCCACGTAGCTACACCACTGGCTGGATGTCACGGTTTTAGAACTGAGGACTCCCACATTCACATATATTTGATTCGATTCATTATTATCGCTTTTGTTTTACTATTTTTCTGTGTAGAGTTTAATGGTGCTATTGTATATTTAGACTAGTCTCTTATACAAGGAGGCTAGTTTTTTTCTTGTCTTATTTGACCTGCAGGTTAGATGGATGTTTCTTTAATATATCTGGCCATATTAAAAACAAAATAAAAACTTATGAGCATGCTATTTTTATTTTTGTTTATATTTACTTAAGAACAACCTTCAGGTTATCTAGGGCATCGACTTGACATGTTAAGGGGATGGGGTGCTCTCTTTATGATTTACATCTTTTGCTGTTGTGTCCCCCACCCCCCACTCACCAGCACCACCTGTCTCTGCCTTCTGCATTTTGAGGGCCTGAATTAACTAAGATTTAGGTAAGTGAAGTCGGCAAATTATAGCGTATCTTGGGTCTAGGGTGGGCAAGACCAAGTGAAAATAGCACCAAGGAAATATAGAAAAAGCAGTGAAAGGGGTGGTTTAAAATAGGGTGACCTTATGAAATGTGTCATTTTGACACTTTTATTCTCGTTTTCTGTTCTCTAAACTTGTACTGTTGAATTACTGATCATCAGCCCATGGTCTGTAATAGGTACAAGAGGCTGCCACCCCCCCCCCCCCCCAAAAAAAAAAACCCAATCAAAATAAAGTTGATTTATCTATTAAATAGGTAATAATCTGAAGGTACACATTCCTTTTGCTTGCTGCGTTCTCTTCCACTTGCTCATGACAACATTTTATTAAATATGGATGGCTAAACCAAGTTGGATTAAATATGGGGAATCCATGCTGGTTAAAAGTAAGAGGAACTGCACAAAACACAGATTAGTTCATGTAAATCAGAGCGATTTAAGGCTCAGCTCAGATTTCTGTCCTCTCCCATTCTGTCCTTTGCGTAATTAGGGATAGTATAGGGATGGATATATTGGTCCATTGTTTTGTATGTTGTCTTTACAGAGTATTTTATGACTAATCTGTGCTGTGGCCAGATTGTTGGAGAGACTAGATGGACCATGCAGGTTTTCATCTGCCATCATTTACTACGTTACTACATGGAGAAAAAGAGAAAATCCTCAAGTACTAATTAATGCAAACAAAGACCAAGAAAATGAGATGGAAGATAGAAAAACTGTCACGGTTTTATTGGGGACAACTAGCCTGATATATCAAGATATGCTGGGGCATTCTTTTTAAATTGCCTGTATATATTACATCTTGTGAATGTCTTTCCCTTCCCCCCCCCCCCCCCCCCCCCCCCAGTTTCTGGTCCAAGGCCCTTCCTGCTCCAATCCTCCTTTCCTTTACTTTTGGTTCACAGTCAGGAACTCACTCATCTGTCCCGAAGACACTGCAGCTTACTGTTATCTCCCATCTTGCATCCGGGAATTCTCATGTCTGGCCTGCAAAGCTACTCATGTCATTTTCAACTCTCTCAGCTGCCTTTTCTTTATTCTGAGTTCCTTGAAACCCTAAATAGGCAGTCTCCCAACTTTTCTCTCTGCTGTGGCTCCTTGAGCCTCCTCTAGTGAGTATGATCCTGCAGATTCACATAGGAGCCAACTTAATTATTGGGAGGTGCTAAACCCAATGGAACTTACCTCTCCCTGGACACAGTCGTTCAATATCGGAGGTGCTCAAGCACCTACAGAACCCGCAGAACTGGCTCCTATGCTACAGAACACTTGACTGTCAGGATCATGAACTAGGTAGTCTAGTCAGTCTGATCCTACTCGAACAGGTTATTGGAACTAGGAATTCTCATCTCCCACTCTGGGGATGACTTCTCTCTGGGCATCTCTGCCACAGACGAAGGAATACATCTCGGCCTCTCTACCTCAGTTGGGTTGGTTTCCAGGGCCTAATCTTTGAGGCCCTGGAGGTCAGGGTTCTCTTGAGGATGGCAGAAAAGCAGCAGAAGATCAATGACTCCTCTGTTTCCTCAACTTCAGTACTGGTTTGGTACTTCATGGCCTAAACCATACGAAGCTGGAAATTCCAGACTCCTAAGCTCTGAGCCTGCTTCTGGGTGGCACAAAGAGGGAAAGACCTTATTTCCTCCAAACCTAGGACTTCTATATTCTTGTTTGACATCTACACATTCCATATCATCAAGCTGATCAATCCATAGACTGGTGGGTTGTGTCCATCTACCAGCAGGTGGAGATAGAGAGCAAACTTTTGCCTCCCTATATGTGGTCATGTGCTGCCGGAAACTCCCCAGTATGTTCTCTATCTCAGCAGGTGGTGGTCACACACAGCAGCAGCTCTGGCTAGGCCTCCAAGCCTAATCCTTAGGTTTTGTTGAGGCCTGGGGTTGAGGGCTCTTTTGAGCAAGTGCAAACCTGGTGGTGCCAGGTCCCTCCTTTTCTCCCCCCTCCCGCTGGCTCCGTTTAAAAAAAAAAAAAAAAATTTTAAACGTCTTTAAAGGCGTTTAATTCGACGTTTCTTTAAACGTTCATTGCAGCTACTCACTGGGACACCAGTTCGTTACAGCTCGGAGCGGCAAGCAGGTAATTTTACCTTTTTATAGCGGGCAGGGGGTTCCCCGATTCTTCTCCTCGTGGCAATGGCGTCGGAGGGCGAGGGCGCAAAGGGTCGCTCCCCGGATCGCTGGAGCGCTTCTAGAGGGGATGCGGGGGTTTTACAACCTGATTCGCCCTTGATGGGTGATAGTTTAGTGACCGATGAATGTCCCGGTCGTTCCTCCGGCATGGCGGTTTTTTTCCCGCCATAAACGCCCATCCCCCGCTCCTCGCCTCCGCCATCTTGGCCGGCCACGCGGCTCGGACGGCTTCTTCGTGGGCCGCCCTTGAGGTTGGAGACATTAATGCCATGAACGCCCTTAATTTGGGCGACGGCACAAAGCGGCTAAAGTTAAGCGCCGTTCTTCCCGCGCGGCTCCTTCACGGAGTTTTGCGCCGGACGCCATTTTGGATGCGCAGCATGTCTCTCCCCCGCTATTGCGAGCGCCGGTTGAGAGTGCATCTAGGGCTGTTGCCCAGGCTGCGGAAGTGCACAGTCTGGGGGGTTTTCTCCCCCGAGTTTGTTTTGCTGCTGCATCAGGCTTTCCTCATGCAAAACGCTGCCCCTGCTCCCTCTTCTGATAAAGAGGTTGAGGTTCCCAGAGGTAAACGCCCTCGGGTTGATTTCCAGGCCTTGGAGGACTTTTGTCTCCTCCGATGTAGATGAGGGCAGCGTGTCTGAGGTCTCCCAACGATCCTTTGCGGATTCCTTGGAGGAGATAGATCCCCGCTCGGATGGAGCGGATGACCCCTCTGCAGCGCGGCTTTTTAGCCCAGAGGATTTGCCCAACCTGTTGTTACAGGCCATGGACACTTTGAAGATTTCCTCTCCGGAGGACGTCTCTCCCTCAGCCCCTGTTGGCTCTGCCATTATGCTGGGGACGAAGCGCCCGCCTAGAACCTTCCACGTGCATGATGCCATGCACACCTTAATTGCGGCTCAATGGGATGTCCCGGAAACGAGCCTTAAAGTGGCTAGGGCTATGTCCCGCCTCTATCCTTTGGCTGTGAGTGAACGTGAGGCCTATCTGTGGCCTACCGTGGATTCTTTAATCACTGCGGTGACTAAGAAAACGGCGTTGCCGGTGGAAGGTGGCACAGCCCTAAAGGACGCCCAAGACAGAAGATTGGAGGCGGCCTTAAGGTCGTCCTTTGAGGCAGCTGCTTTAAGTTTGCAGGCCTCAGTTTGCGGCTCCTATGTGGCCAGGGCGTGCCGGACTATGGTGCAGCGGGCTTCCCCCTCGGATCATTCCTTGAGGGCTGATTGGCCGGCCCTGGAATCGGGCTTAGCCTATTTGGCAGACTTGCTGTATGATGTCTGGAGAGCCTCAGCTAAAGACATGGCTCAGACAGTCTCTGCGCGGCGGTGGCTTTGGCTGAAACATTGGTCTGCTGACCACGCCTCTAAATCCCGCCTGGCTAGATTGCCTTTTAAAGGCAAGCTGCTCTTTGGGGTCGAGCTGGACAAAATCGTGACCGATCTCGGCACGTCTAAGGGCAAGAAATTACCAGAGGTCAGGGCTCGGGTTAGTACTCGTCCCGGTACCTCCAGAGGACGGTTGCAGGAAGCCCGTCGGTACCGCCCGGGCAAGTCGGGTTCCTCTGATTTCTCCCCCAAGCAGCATTCCTTTCGCAGAGACCGCCGTCCCGGAGGTGCTCCCTCCGGTCCTCCCCCAGGGTCTCGTACCCAATGACGGGGCCTTGGTCCACGCCCCAGTGCAGATTGGAGGACGGCTGTCCTCGTTTCTGGGCGAGTGGACCACTATAACTTCAGACGCGTGGGTGCTGGAAGTCATCAGAGACGGCTACAAGCTAGAGTTCTGCCAACCCTTAAGAGACGGGTTTGTACTCTCTCCCTGCAAGTCTCCGGTCAAGCTGTGGTAGTGCAGCAGACCTTGGACAACCTGATCCGCCTGGGTGCGGTCGTTCCGGTGCCAAAAAATCAGATTGGCAAGGGACGTTACTCCATTTACTTTGTGGTTCCAAAGAAAGGAGGTTCTGTCCGGCCTATCCTCGACCTCAAAGGGGTCAATCGGGCCTGGAAAGTGAGGCACTTTCGCATGGAGACTCTCCGCTCTGTTATAGCGGCAGTGAAGGCAGGAGAGTTCTTGGCTTCCTTGGACATCAAGGAAGCGTACCTGCATATTCCCATCTGGCCTCCTCTCCAACGCTTTCTGCGTTTTACAGTCCTGAGACGACACTTCCAGTTCAGAGCCCTCCCTTTCGGGTTGGCTACTGCTCCGCGGACCTTTTCCAAAGTAATGGGGGTCATAGCGGCCTTCCTGCTAAAGGAAGGAGTACAAGTCCATCCTTATCTGGACGACTGGTTGATCCGAGCCCCCTCTTATGCAGAGTGCGGCAAAGCTATGGACCGGGTAGTTGCTCTTTTGAGCTCCCTGGGATGGATCATCAACTGGAAGAAGAGCCAGCTGCGCCCGACTCAGTCCCTGGAGTATCTGGGAGTTCGATTCGACACCCAAGTGGGCAGAGTGTTCCTGCCAGACAATCGGATTGTCAAGCTTCAGGCTCAGGTGGACTAGTTCCTAGTAGCCTCTCCTATTCGGGCTTGGGACTACGTGCAGCTGTTGGGCTCTATGACGGCCACGATGGAAGTAGTGCCCTGGGCCAGGGCTCATATGAGACCACTACAGCTATCTCTGCTGCTGCGCTGGACTCCGATGTCGGAGGATTATGCTGTGCGCTGAGCTGGTGGACGCAGACAGACAAGTTGTCTGCAGGATTGCCTCTGGTGACCCCGGAGTGGATTGTCGTCACGACAGACGCCTCTTTGATGGGCTGGGGAGCCCACTGCTTGGGAAGGACAGCGCAGGGGCTCTAGTCTCCTGCAGAGGCAAGTGGTCTATCAACCTCCTGGAACTCAGAGCCATTCGGTTGGTGTTATTGGAGTTCATCCCGGTACTGGTGTTGAAGCCTGTACGGGTCCTGTCGGACAATGCCACGGCTGTGGCCTATATCAACCGCCAGGGAGGTACCAAGAGCGCTCCTCTAGCCAAGGAGGCTATGAGTCTTTGCCAGTGGGCGGAAGCGAACCTGGAGCAGCTTTCAGCGGCCCACATTGCCGGAGTCATGAATGTCAAGGCGGACTTTCTCAGTCGCCATACCTTGGAGCCCGGAGAGTGGCAACTATCTGCTCAGGCGTTCTTGGACATCACGAAGCGCTGGGGCCAGCCGAGCCTAGATCTGATGGCGTCATCGGCCAATTGCCAAGTGCCGCGCTTTTTCAGCAGAGGACGGGACCCTCGATCCCTGGGAGTAGATGCTCTTCTCCAACAGTGGCCGACACAAGAGCTCCTCTATGTGTTCCCGCCCTGGCCCATGTTGGGCAGGGTGCTAGACCGGGTGGCAAAGCATCCCGGCAGGGTAATCCTGGTGGGTCCGGATTGGCCCAGACGTCCCTGGTATGCGGACTTGTTCAGGCTCTCAGTCGACGATCCTCTGCGGCTGTCAGTGGAGCAGGGCCTGTTACATCAGGGTCCCGTGGTGATGGAGGATCCCTCTCCCTTTGGTCTTACGGCCTGGCTATTGAGCGGCAGCGTCTGAGGAAGAAGGGCTTCTCAGACAAGGTCATCGCCACTATGCTGAGAGCGAGGAAGCGCTCTACTTCTACTGCTTACGCCAGGGTTTGGCGTATCTTTGCAGCATGGTGTGAAGCAGGCTCACTTTCTCCCTTCACTGCTCCAATTTCTTCAGTGTTGGCGTTCCTGCAAGAAGGTCTGGAGAAAGGCCTGTCGCTCAGTTCCCTTAAAGTCCAGGTAGCGGCTCTGGCTTGCTTCAGGGGCCGCCTGAAGGGTGCTTCCCTGGCTTCGCAGCCAGATGTGGTGCGCTTTCTCAAGGGAGTTAATCACCTGCGCCCTCCTCTGCACTCAGTGGTGCCTGCGTGGAATCTCAACCTGGTGCTAAGAGCATTGCAGAAGCCGCCTTTGGAACCCTTGTCGAGGGCATCTCTGAAAGACCTGACGTTGAAAGCAGTCTTTTTGGTGGCTATCACTTCAGCCAGAAGTGTTTCCGAGCTCCAGGCGCTCTCATGTCGAGAGCCTTTTCTGCAGTTCACTGAGGCAGGAGTGACTATTCGCACAGTGCCTTCCTTCCTGCCCAAGATTGGTTCTCGCTTCCATGTGAATCAGCAGCTCTGTCTCCCTTCCTTTCGTAGGGAGGACTACCCAGAGGAGTACTCCGCTCTTGAATATCTGGATGTGAGACGAGTCATCATCAGATACTTGGAAGTGACCAATGATTTCCGGAAATCGGATCATCTGTTTGTCCTGTTTGCAGGTCCTCGTAAGGGTCTGCAGGCTGCTAAGCCTACAGTGGCAAGATGGGTCAAGGAAGCCATTGCAGCGGCTTATGTGGCCGCGGGGAAGGTGCCGCCTATCCAGCTGAAGGCTCACTCCACGAGAGCTCAGGCGGCCTCGATGGCAGAGGCCGGATCCGTCTCCTTGGAAGAGATATGCAAGGCGGCAACATGGGCTTCGGCTCATACATTCTCCAAGCATTACCGTTTGACTGTGGCTGCACGGGCGGAGGCCCGGTTTGGAGCTTCAGTGTTGAGGTCAGGGATTTCTATGTCCCGCCCTGGGTGAGTACTGCTTCGGTACATCCCACCAGTCTATGGATTGATCAGCTTGATGATATGGAAGGTAAAATTATGTATAATCATACCTGATAATTTTCTTTCCATTAATCATAGCTGATCAATCCATAGCCCCTCCCAGATATCTGTACTGTTTATATTCTGGTTGAATTTTAGGTTCAAGTTTAGCCTTCAGTTACTTCAGGAGGACTTCGTGTTCAAGTTCTTTTTTCACTTGGATTCTTCAAGAGTTGAGACGAGTTTGTGTTACAGTGAGCTGCTGCATTCCTCTCCCCTCCGTTTTACGGGGCTGGATTGAGACATAAATTCTGCCGGCACTCCCTCCCGCTTCGTGCGGCTGTAGGGCAGCTTTGTACCCCTCCCGCTTCGGCGGTGTTAGGGTCAGTCAGCTCCTCCCGCGGTTGCGGTTGCAGGATAAGCCAGATCCCCCCGCATCGGCGGGTGTGGTGTCCCTCCCCCGCTCCGCGGGGATGAGCTGGACGGATTCCCCTCCCCCACTTGTGTGGGGATGAGCTGGGTTAATTCCCCTCCCCCGTTTCGGCGGTGGTGAGCTGGGCAGAGTGTCCCTTCGTGGGTGTAATTCTCTAAGTGCTGAGTCCTGCGGATGGAGCTTTGATATCGACATACTGAGGAGTTTCCGGCAGCACATGACCACATATAGGGAGGCAAAAGTTTGCTCTCTATCTCCACCTGCTGGTAGATGGACACAACCCACCAGTCTATGGATTGATCAGCTATGATTAATGGAAAGAAAATTATCAGGTATGATTATACATAATTTTACCTTTTTATAACTCCTCTTATTTCCAGTTGGGAAGTCACGTACATAGCTACTCCTCTTGCTATACATTATATTGCTATCAGGGCTAGAGATAACGGCTACAACTTAAAACACTATAAAATCAGTCACTGAACTATCAAATGTTACCAACACACTATGGCGTTTTAGTGACTGTCACATCTGTGTGGAGAAGCTGATCCATTCTTGGTTTTGCCTCATTGAATGCATGGCATTGCCTTTCACCTTTTCCTGTGGAACATACGACTACATCTTTGTGTATGCAATAGGGAAAACCAGGCATATCTTTGGGTTGACCTGGGCTAAATGGCAATTGTAGCCAAATTAATTTTTTTTCAGAGTCTTGTAGGAAATAGAACAGAAGAGTCGCCATTTGCCCTTTCCTTCCCCAAACCATGGTTGTTGGAAGGGCTGGCTTGGTGTCTTACAGAACAGTCCTGTAAAGGACCTAGTTTAAATGCCTATGTTGGTGTCTGTGCTTTCTGGCCTGGCAATGGACGTAGAAAAGTAGTACATCCGTCTCTAAGAAGAGGTGGCATGAGGAGAACTCTTGTAGCAGAATGGTGACATCTGATGGCCAGACTGTTAGCTGGGTTCTGGAGGACCCCATAGCTGTGGCCTCCCTAGCAATTAACTTTTTGCTTTGATCTGGGATGAGCTGAGCAGTGAGATTGTAAAGTTGTGTTCACTTCTAGCTGAAGACTGATGGTAACTGTATTTCAACAGAAGCAGTTTCCAGCTGAGCTGGAATCTGAAAAGGAGCAGAAAAACTGCTGGACCAAACAAAAATCTAGGGAATTAATTTTTTTCATGAATGATTTGTGCTACTTGGCTGTCCTTTTGCTGAGCAGGCATCTTTGTTAATCTTTTGGGGTTGGTGTTTGTATTCCTAAAACAATTAACAAATGCCTACTTTCTCCAATATAAACCCTCTAAGCACTCTGTGAATAATTCACGCCTTTTACCAGTGAACTATCTCAGTACCAGTGCATTGCATATAATCCTGTTTTGGAACATGAACCTGAGGAGCAGACCAACGCAAAGCAGTTGATTCACATTTGTTTATTTTTATTCTGTGGAATATAACTAACCATATGTAATAATAACAAGGCAAAACAAACAAAAATAAGAGACAGGTGCTTATTCTGCCACAAGGTATTCCCCGTAGAAAAACTAGTTTGCCCACATATAAACACCATCAAAACTGATTGCTAACAATTAGTGAATGAGAGGAGGAGGAGTCCAAAGCACACAGTAGAAAACAGCAGCATTAAAAGCACCAAGGGCCTGAAGTTAGGGATAGCAGAACTTTATTAAAAGACCCAACACAGGCCGTGTTTCGGTAGAGGAGTGGCCTAGTGGTTAAGGTGGTGGACTCTGGCCCTGGGGAACTGAGTTTGATTCCCACTTCAGGCACAGGCAGCTCCTTGTGACTCTGGGCAAGTCACTTTAACCCTCCATTGCCCCAGGTACAAATAAGTACCTGCATATACTATGTAAACCCCACAGAAAGGCAGCATATCAAGTCCCAGTTCCCTTTCCCTATTTCAGATTCTACATGGAATGTTGCTACTATTTGAGATTCTACATGGAATGTTAATGTTGCTATTCCACTGAGTCTGAGTCAGACTCACAGAAACAGAAGCCCGCGCGGCTGCAAGGGCAGGCTTCTACATGGAATGTTGCTAGTGGAGGAGTGGCCTAGTGGTTAGTGTGGTGGACTTTGGTCCTGGCAAACTGGGATCATTCCCACTTCAGGCACAGGTAGCTCCTTGTGACTCTGGGCAAGTCACTTAACCCGCCATTGCCCCATTTAAGCCGCATTGAGCCTGCCATGAGTGGGAAAGTGAGGGGTATAAATGTAACAAAAATAACAAATAACATAAATGCCTGCATCAGGGGTTGGTAAAATAATACAAAAGAAACCTCTCATCATGTGTTAAAGTGTGTACATTTTGTGATTAACAATTCATTGAGTGAAAAAATATTTCCTCCTATTTGTTTGAAAAGTATTTTCATGGTAACTTCATTGAGTGTCCCCTAGTCTTTGTACTTTTCAAAAGAGTAAAAAATTGATTCACTTTTACCAGTTCTACACCATTCAAGATTTTGTAGTCCTCAATCGTATCTCTACTCAGCCATCTCGTTTTCAAGCAGAAGTCCTATCTTCTTTAGCCTTTCCTCATATGAGAGGCGTGAGTGCGTTCCAAAATTTTTCCCAAACAGTACAACATTATTTTACCCAACCTTGTGTACATATCTTCAAACTCTCGCCATTCCAATGATGCCTGGGTGATAAGTAAAGATTTCCACTGTGTAAGCGTGGGGGCCTCTGGTCGAATCCAGTTGGTGAGAATGCATTTATTGCGCATTTTACAAAACCCACATAACTGGTTTATCTTATTTTTATTTTTTTATCGCGATTGAGGGATTTAAAGTGAACATAACACTAGAAAATGACTGCTAGATCTGAGGTGGTGTGGAAGGGTTGGCCCACTCTTTGTATAACCTGAGTTAGTTTGGTAACTATGATAGTGAGCCCTGAGCAGCAAGGCATTAGTGGAGTGACTGAAGGACCCAGGAGAAGCTCAGAGGTTATAAAAGAGAAGTTCAGGGGTAAAGGATTGTCATTGGTTGCCTGACGTCTGAGCTACCTACAGCCCTCTACCGGGTGACCCATTGCAAGGAAAAGGGGGGGGGGGGGTCTGTAATACCAAACCCAGTGGATTGGATTCACTGACAGTAAGCTGTCACATTGCATCAGCCATTTGAGGAGCCAGAAACTCGGCGGATTTAGGGAGTCTGGCCATTACCGGGGCTCGGGTAGGATGCAGTCTACCTGTGGCTGAGGTGAGACTTTCGGGGTGGCAGTCCGTAGGGAAGAGACAGTTTTAATGAGTCTAGCCTGGATGACATTGAAGTACATCGGGGACAGTGAAATGCATTCTGGGGTTCAATCGGGCCACAGGAAAATGCAATCATGCCGATATTTAAATGGTGATACAGATGAAGATATTAAAAGTTGTTTTCAAGATTTATATGGTTGAGTGCGGATCTTATGGTAAGCACTTGAAGTTATGATAGCGCTGGCATGGTTTAGCCACATATCTCTTTGGTTTCCCCTGCTTGAGATTCACTTCCTTTTGGTTTAATTTGATCAGCTGGGCATGAGCATTTATACTAGCTTTTGGCTGACAAAAGTGCTCGCCCCCAAAGTTAGGTGGAAGAAATGCACCAAGCAGCAGCAACGTACCAAGGGAGAGGTGTGGGGGCGGTGCGCCCCGGGTGCACGCTGCTGGAGAGGTGCAGAGAGCGACCGGGCACCTGTCGGCTCCGCTGGTTCCCTGCTCCCTCTGCCCCGGAACAGGTTACTTCCTGTTCTGGGGCAGAGGGAGCAGGGAGCCAGCGGAGCCGACAGGCACGTGGCTGCTCTCTGCACCCCTCCAATGGCGTGTACCCGGGGGGGGTGTGGTGTGGTGTGTGTCATGCTGCACCTGGGGGGGGGGGGGCAGCCGACCTAGGATCGTCACTGGTACCAAGCTACTTTTCTGTAAAGGGCACACTGCGCAGAGCACCCTTATAGAATTCGATCTTAGCACGGATCAAAATGGCGCCTAGCTTTGGGCACCATTTACTGAATCTGGTCCTAAATAGCTACTGTGTCTAGTGAACCTCCCGGATCTTTTGTACTCTAGTTGAGCTACTGGCAATGGAACCAGGTGAACATGTATTACCAAAAACAGCACAGAGAGCGTCCAAAATACAGAACAAAGTCCAAGTCACAAAAAGAAGCACCAAGAGCCTTCAAAAACAGGGCACAGTTCCTTTAATTGTAAAAACCTGAAAATCAATCTTCCATTGATGACCCAACATGGGCCGTGTTTCGGTGCACAGCGCCTTCATCAGGGGTATGAATTAAACATGGATAACAATATATATCAAAACATAGATAATGTTGATTTTTAAAAAATTTTTTTGGAAGTATAATGTACATTTAAGACAATGGATAAAAACTAATAAAATAATAACATAATTCCATGTATGAAGTAAGCATGCATGTGAAGTGTTTTTCCTAAAAAAAAAAGAGCGCATTATACATACAGTGTGAGCAAACGTCAACACAGTCACATTGTTTCAAAAGGGAAAGAATATGTTAACAAATTTGGTCTATGTTTAATGCAGACCCCTGACGTAGCGCTGTGCACCGAAACATGGCCCATGATGGGTCATCAATGGAAGATTGGTTTTCAGGTTTTACAATTAAAGGAACTGTGTCTCATTTTGAAGGCTCTTGGTGTTTGTGTCTTGAACATGTATCACCAGCAGGATGGTTCTTTAGGAGTTTTAAAAATTGATCTTTAAACTATATTTACTTTCAGCTCTATGAATATCCTCTTGATTCCAAAACCAAGCAGTTGCCCTTCTTGCGTAACCCTGACATTCTGGTGGGAGAGAATGACCTCACTGCTCTTAGTTACCTCCACGAGCCTGCTGTCTTACATAATCTGAAAGTCCGCTTTTTGGAGTCTAATCACATCTATACCTATTGTGGTAAGTAAAGGTAGTTTGGTAAGATTTTTTTTTGTTTAAAATTGTGGGCTTCAGGCATTGCAGGACTTGATCTATAGGGAAATAACTTTTTGAGAAGGGCCTATAAACTTTGGGGTCGTTGAGATTGCTGAAAGAGAAAATGCATTAATTCACTCTGGGTCCGATGTTCTAAAGGGTTTAAGCCCCTTTGGATTTTATGGGAATAAAGCTTGATACATAGGTCTTCTCTGTGTTGTAATATCTTGAGGGCTGCCCTTCAATATACTGGAAGTTTGGAAGCTATTACTCGACTGTTACTATGGGAATCTAATTTTGTAGAAGAAGACACCTTGTGATGTTGCAAAATTGAGTGTTGTTACCCCTTTAGGGTTGGTGGAATAGAAAGTCAATATGTAAAACATCTCAGCTGTTTGAATAAGGTATTTTTCTCCTCTTTGAAGGGTAAGGTGGGTCACATATCCTGTTTTTCCAATATTTTCAGTTAAGACATTCTGGGATGAAAGCAGATATTTCTAAGAATATTCTAAGAGCCATATTACTTGGAAGCTTTGTATTTTTATGGTTAGTATTTTATAAGAAGCTGCTTATAGATAAATTTCCTCATTTGGATGCCTGGCAGGATGCCTGATGTTGAGATCTGGGGCAACTCTTGATGAATCTTAATACAGTAATAGGCTTATTTTCAAAGCACTTTGGGAGGCTAAGTTCCATAGGTTTCTATGGAACTTTGGGAGGCTAAGTGCTTTGAAAATATGCCTCTAAGTGAGCCAGTAGATTTTCTTTTTCTCCATACAGACAATTACAGTTTAAGATAGAGTGGGTTTTCACAGTTTCATTGACGATCTCAAAAATGAATAGAAGTTTCAGACGATAGCCCAAACTAGTGGACTCATTCATTAAGAGGGAAAAAAAAACCCTCAGAATTTTCATGGCTCTGTGCTGTTACAACTTTGTACAGTTTCAAGCCATGAGTTTTATAATCACTGGTTTAAGAATCTCATCTTCAAAAGTGATGAAAGAGTTTCTAATTAAAGTGGAGTTTTTTTGATCAGTGATTATACCTCATGGCTTGAAGCTGCACAAACTTAGCACAGACCCTTGAAAGTTCTTTCTCTCCTCTTAATGAATGAGCCCACTAGTTTTTGGCAACATTTTCCGAATTATTGAACTTAAAAAGTCTTACATTCCTGGATTGTGTTACGTTTCTTTTGAAGTATGCTGATCATATAGCTGTCTGGCCCCAAAAAGAGCTCCCCACAAGGATGCCATCTTGGTTTTCTCTGCGACATGTACACTTATGACTGTGTGAGTTGATTTCTTTACTTTTTTTTTTAATCATAATATATTTATTAATTTCAAATATCATAACATATTTGAAAAAGAAAAAGTACATTCCTCAGAAATTACTAATGAAGAATTATGAACATATTAATATTAATTGAGTTAGTACTTCCAGTCCACAAATGGGATCCAAGATTAACATTTAAGGAGAATTAACTAAGAAATTTTACAAGAAATTATAAACCGGTTTTCTATGGTTCTCATACACATTCAAAGCTTTACCGTTGAGAACTTCTGGCTACTATAAACTTGGAAAGCTGCAAAGAGTCAAAAAAAACATATTTAACTGACTGACAGTATACAATACACTTGCAAGGATATCGTAGAAGAAAAGTGGCTCCCATACGGAGAACCTCTGGTTTTAGCAGAAGAAATTGTCTGCGTCTTTTTGGGTATCTTTAGACACATCTGGGAATATTCGTACTTTGAAAACCAGGAAGTCATTGTCTCTGCTTCTAAAATTTTTTTTCATGATTAAAGTTTTATCGAAGATAGAGCTAAAGTAACTAACAGGGTTGAAGCAGTTACTAAGTCCTCTGTTGGGGTTTCTATTAGATTTCTTTACTTTTAACGTTTGGCATGTCTCGCCAGTGTAGCATTATTTTTTTTCACATTTTTTGCGTTGTTTAACATTAGAAGAGGAGCCAGCTCTGTGGATGCAGTGGGTGCTTGAGCACCTCCAATATTGAGCTGCTTCCTTAAATTTATCTATGAAATGGCGACTGCCATACCACTCTGCAAAGCATCCCCATTCTCATAAAACTTTCCTTCTCCACCCTGCAAGTACACCCCACCTTGAAGAACTACTATTTGTGACTGTCCCATCTTGAGAAATTGCTCTGCGACTTTCCCACCACAGCACAAACTGCTCCATCCACAAAAATAAGTCTTCTGCAAGTGCTCCACCACCCTGCTAACTGCCTTGCATCCAGAAAAATGCTCCCCTACAAGCTTGCCCCATCCCTAAAAGTAGGTCCACTGAAATGCTCTAGAATCTCACCCCACCACCTTCCAAATTGCCATACCTCCAAAAGCTATCCTGCAACTACCCCAGAAAAATAGTTTTATTTATTTATTACATTTGTATCCCACATTATCCCACCTATTTGCAGGCTCAATGTGGCTTACAGAGTGTAGTTATGACATAGTCATGACAGGATCTTGTATACAATCGGTATAAGCAGAAGATGTATGAGGAATTAGAGAAGGAGGTGTTAGGGTGGTGTAAGAGTTGCATTTTGATATTTGGGTGAGTTGGGTTGCGATTTGTGTCGTTAAGGGTTCATTTTGTAGGCTTTGTTGGAAGAGATATGTCTTCAAGGATTTGGGAAAGTTAATTAGATTGTCTATGGTTTTCAGGGCTGTGGGTAGTGCATTCCATAGCTGTGTACTTCTGTACGAGAAGGTAGTGTCGTATGCCTGCTTATATTTAAGTCCTTTACAGCTGGGGAAGTTCAGATTGAGGAATTTGCGGGCTGACCTTTTGGCGTTTCTGAAGTTGTTCAGGCCCTACATTAAAAAAGTGCAGCAACTTGCCCCACCATCTCTCAAACTACCCAGACCCCCAAATTACCCCCACAGGCTATACCACCATACTCAGTTACCCCCCACAGATCCATCACATGTACAACTCACATAGAACACATAACAGAGAGACACATATATGCAGACCACCCCACGAACTGCCTCACACAAAAAAAAAAAACCCCAAAACAAAACTACCTCCTACAACTGCCCCACCTCAAGTGGGGTTGGAAAGAATATCATAAATTATGCTTTGCATGCTTTGCTCATTTGTTGTTTGAAGGATTCAGTCTGGATTTTAATGTGTTTGTTACTGTCTTTTGGGTCACATTCTATGCTTGATAATGTGGCTCAGTTGTGTATAATGTACTTTTTGGTTTAGAGATGGGAAGTTTAAGTATTTACAGCAGGCCCACTCGTGAAATTTTTCTTCCTTCCTTATTTTACAACAGAGACCATAAGATAGGTGATATGGAGTGATGGTGTTTTATTCAAAGTCTTTCTCAGTAGTGATGTGGCAATGCCCATCTCCAGTTCTTTTGAGGCCTTGTTCTTTTAACTTTATAACACCTCAGCTGTTGACTTATTAGTTTACTCCCCTTCAGCTCTCAACCAGGGGCGTAGCTACGGATGGGCCTGGCTGGGCCCAGGCCCGCCCAATTTCAGCCCAGGCCCGCCCAGCGGCAGCCCCAGCACCCATTGCCGGCCACTGCTGCTTTTCCTGTTGAGCAGCAGGGCCGGCGCTACAAAAAGAAGAAGCGCTAACGGCGCTAAGGACGAGAAATGTTTAAAAAAAAAAAAAAAGCGCGGCACCGGCAGGCATTGGCTGCTGAGGCATTGGCTGCTGGCTCGCAGGCTCCTCCCAGACGGGAGGAGCCAGCAGCCAATGCCTCAAGGCTGCCTAGACAGTGCCTGCCGGTGCCGCGCTTTTTTTTTTTTTTTAAACATTTCTCGTCCTTAGCGCCGTTAGCGCTTCTTCTTTTTGTAGCGCCGGCCCTGCTGCTCAACAGGAAAAGCAGCAGTGGCCGGCAATGGGAGCTGGGGCTGGCGCTGGCATGCAGGGCGGGCCTCGTCGAAGAAAAGAGGGAAAACATGGAAGGATGGGGTGAAAAGAGGGAAAACATGGAAGGATGGGGTGAAAAGAGGGAAAACATGGAAGGATGGGGAGAAAGAGGGAAAACAGATGGAAGGATGGCAGAGAATGAGGGAAAACATGGAAGGATGGGGTGAAAAGAGGGAAAACAGATGGAAGGATGGGGAGAGAGAGAGGGAAAATGGATGGATGGGGAGAGAAAGGGGAGAGACTGGAAGGATGCAGAGAGAAAGGTGAGAGACTGGAAGGATGTGGAGAGAGAAGGGTCACTGAACAGAAAAGGGTAGAGTGATACAGAGACACTGGTTAGAAAGAGGGAGAGAGAGAGACATTAGATGGAAGGATCAGGAGAGAGGGTAGATGGATGGAAGGATGGGGAGAGAAAGAGGGAAGACGCTGGATGGAAGGGTAGGGAGAAAGGTGACACTGGATGGAAGGATTCAGAAAGAAAGAGGGGAGACTACTGGAAGGATGGGGAGAGAGAGGGGAGACTGGAAGGATGGGGAGAGAAAGAAGAGAGCTGCTGGATGGAAAAGGAGAGTAGTGAAAGACTGGAGAATAAGAGGAAGGGGCATGGGGAGAACAAGGGTGAGAAAAAGATGAAAAGCCATAAGTAGATGAAGGAAATTAAAGAATGGATAGTAAGAATGAATTAAATCAGGACAGAGAGAGAGAGGCAGAAAAATATTGAAGAAAGCAAAGAAAAAGGAAAGAAAAATGAGAAATGGCCAGGAAACCGTGGCAGAAGAGTTAAGCGAAAACGAAGGAAAGCAGAATCTAGAGACTGGGAGCGACACAATGAGAAAAAGTAAATGGCCATACAAGAAAGGTAAAGAAAATAATTTTATTTTTAATTTAGGATAAAGTAATATGGTACCTGTGTTAATGAAGTTTCAGAGACCAATACTTCCTTCCTTAGGTCAGGCGAGGATACTGTAACAGCATTATACTGACCTGAGGCAGGAGGTTTTGGCCTCTGAAAGCTCACTGAAAAGGGTGTTAGGCTATTAAATAAATTTTCTGAAATCTGATGCACTGAATAGCAGCACTTTACCCTGTGTGACAAATGCATCTGATTAGCGTGACTAAATTTTGCTGGGGGAGGGGGTAGAGAGAAAATTTTGTGCCCACCCACTTTGGGTTCAGGCCCATCCAAAATTGGCAGTCTGGCTACGCCACTGCTCTCAACTCTTTATTTGCTCCCACAATCCTCTGGTAATTGGGGATTTTAATCTCCAAGTGACTATCTAAGCCAGATGTAGATACACTGTATTCTTTGACTTGATAAGTGATTTAGTTTTTCTTCAGTAAGTGGCATATCTACCACTTTTGTCCTAACTCATTAAGGCAATCATACACTTGACTGGGGGCATACCTTTATGGAAGCAACACAGATGTGATACCCGCAAGCGAGCCTTCTCTGGAGTAGCCTCCACACTCTGGAATGCATTGCCTGAAAGGCTCTGCTTAACACGAGACTACCTCTACTTCAGGAAGCAGGTGAAAGCTTGGCTCGTCAACCAAGCCTTTAATGGAAGAAGTAACTAACTTGTTAGTCTCACTCACACACACTAGGATTGACTCGGGCTGCACATACTGTTTATCCACTCCTACCCTAGCTGAGATAATATTTAACCATCTCTCTGACCTCACGTGCAACTTTCTTCAAATCAAATATCCTTACTTTCTAATTCTTCCTACTTTCTTACTCATCTATATGTTACAACTTTGCCTTACCCTTCACTACCAATTATAATGTTCTAGTACATATTGTGTTGTCATTGCAAGTAGTATACCATAAAGCAAACAAATTCAAAACTGCATGGAGCAATATGAAATCAGAAACTTAAATCCTATCTAATTGCTCCTAATCACATAGGTTTTAATGAGTCTTTGAACCAATAAAATAACCTTTACTAACATGTAGCCTCATAAGCCCAGGGTACCTTTCTTGTTAGGACACCACTGACTGACTTTCATCATCGGCTACCCCACCTACCTGACACCGCAGAGAAAAACTCTCCTATCTATATTTAACCATGAGAGAAAAGTCTGCAGTGTCCAGGCTCATGAAGACAAATAATTTTATAAATTCACAGTTCAAATGCTCATCAAATCTTCAAACAGACCTATGAAACTCTAAACTAGGTCTTAATACAGAAGACCAAAATGCATTTCTACATCAAATCAAAAGAGTCAGCCAGGTTGAACAGTTCTATACGTGCACTTAGCTTTGCCATTCCAAGTTTTTCAAAAGCTCAGTCGCTGCTTGTTTTTTCCTTAAGCCCGTCCAAGGCTGTATCTTATAAATCTCACACGTTGTTACTCCCAATCTTTCTTATTTCTCAATATGGGCTTATGAGGCTACATGTTAGTAAAGGTTATTTTATTGGTTCAAAGACTCATTAAAACCTATGTGATTAGGAGCAATTAGATAGGATTTAAGTAGTATACCATGACATACTTTGTATTGTTCGAATATTTTTACTGCTCTAAATGCCTCCTGCTCCTGTTTGATCTATTCTTACTGTACACCGCCTTGAGTGAATTCCTTCATAAAGGCAGTAAATCCAAATAAATATTCTTGCTGTATTCAGTACTGTATAATTTGGGGGCTGTTGGCAAACTGAGCCACATGCCCACTCTTTAGCAGCACTCAGTAACTAAGACCAGGCCAGAATTGGGGTTGTGAACCAGAGAGCTTACTGAGAAAATGGTCTTTAAACAATAAGGACAGATTTCACAACAATAACAGTAGTAAAGTCAGAGAGCAAAAAATAATACCAGCCACTTATTTCTCCCAGGGCTCCCAAATCCCCAAAGTCTCCTCTTCGTTCTTTTCTCTTGAATACTTCCCAGAGCTGGATTGAATTTAGATGTAATCACAGGTGCTGTTCCTTTTTTGCTGCCTGGCCCTCCTTGACCAGTTCTCTTCTCCTTTCCTGGACCAGTGGCTTCCTGCTGGTCTCTTGAAGCTGCTTAACTAATTTCTTTTTCCTTAGAAGCAGCAATGTTGCAGTTGCCCAGATTACACTTTTAGGGATATGCAGAGCCCTCAGCAACTCTGTCACCACCTGCTGCTCTTCTGCTTCTTGTCGGGCTAGACATTGTATGTTAAAGCATTATGCTTAAACATGTTTTAGGCATGGGCATAGCCACGGGGGTCCCAGGCCCCCTATTCTTGGTTGAGGCCCCTGTAGTTTTTTTTTTCCCTTCTCACTTTAGTCCTGCATCTTTTACTACCCCCCCGCAACACATCTCTGACTTTCCAGCGGTGTCAGCTCTCAAGACAGTTTTGCTTCTTGCAGGCCCCAGAAGCTTTCTCTCTGTAAGCATCCCACCTATTCGGGAACAGGAAGTTGTGCAGATAGAAAGCTTCTGGGGTTGGCAAGGGGTGAGGCTGGCTATCTTGAGAGCTGATTCGCTACTGGAAGGTCAGAGAACTGCTAGTGAAAGTGACGCTGGACTGTGGGGAGGAGGGAAGGGAGAGAGAAACCAGACTATGGGTAGTGGAGAAGGGAAAAATAAATGCTAAATCACATGGGGGGAGGGGGGAGAGGTGCCAGATCGTGAGTGGAGGGAGCAGGAAGAGAGAGTTTGAATGAGGGAGGTGGTGGTGAAGAGAGAGGGAAAGACACTGGACCCAAAGGACAGCAAGGGGGTAGTAATGAGGAATATGCTTGGGTGACCAGAGTAGATGGGAGATGTCGGGGGGGGGGGGGGGGTAAGGGCTTGAAGGTAGGAAAGATGGGGAGAGATACAGCATCTCTCTCTCTCCCTCAGTAGATCCAGTACCATTGGGAGGGGGCAGGGGAGAGATGCTGGCCCTGGGTGGTGGGGGAAAAGCTGGATCCAAGGAGGCACAGTAACGCAGGAGAAGGGACAGGTACAAGGGTATGGAAGGAATGACCGTAGATAGAGCAGAAGTATCAAATAGGACACTTTGGAAAGATCAGAAAATGGGTCTGGAAGGAGGAGAACAGAATAGAAGATGGATGGCACTAATGGGTAGGGGATAAGGGGGACAGTATACAAGATGGATGGTACTAGGGGGTGGGGGAAGAAGGGGGAACCGAGTAGAAGATGGATGGGACTAGGGGGAGAGGGAGAATAGGGCAGATGACTAGGACTCAGGAGAGGGGGATAGAGCAGAAGATGATTAGGACTTGATTGAAAGGGATGTTGGGAGCAGAGAGTTACGGATAGGAGAGGTCAAGTGGGAGTTTTTAGGGAATAGTGAGTACTTACTTTTCCCCCACTTGTACCTATCAATTGTTATATTGATGGGTTGGGAGAGTGAGTGAGTGTGTGAAATAGGGGGTAAGAGAAAGAAGATAAATATGGGGAAAAGTTGAGACATAGAATGAATGATCTGAATGAATGGAGAGAGGATGAGTGGCATTGAAAAGGAATGGGGGTACTGAGGAGGGATAGGAGAGGTCTATAAAATAATGAGTGGGGTGGAACGGGTAGACATGAATTGCTTGTTTATTCTTTCCAAAAATACTAGGACTAGTGGGCATGCAATGAAGCTATGAAGTAGTAAATTTAAAACAAATTGGAGAAAATATTTCTTCACTCAACGTGTAATTAAAATCTGGAATTCGTTGCCAGAGAATGTAGTAAAAGCAGTTAGCTTAGCAAGGTTTAAAAAAGGTTTGGATAGCTTTCTAAAAGAAAAGTCCGTAAGCCATTATTAAAATGGAGTTGGGGAAAATCCACTGCTTATTTCTAGGATAAACATCATCAAATCTGTTCTTCTGTTTGGGATCTTGCAAGGTAACCTGGATTGGCCACTGTTGGAAACAGGATGCTGGGCTTGATGGACCTTCGATCTGTCCCAGTATGGCAATACGTATGCACTTATATAAGGGGATAGGTTTCTGAAGGGATTGAAATGGGGTTAAAAAGATGGTAAAAGAGAGGCAATAGGAGATGGGATAGAGGGTAAAAGAAGAATGGTCTTGAGGGAAGGAAGGAGAGAAGGTTAGAACTGGGGTTAGTGAGAAGATGAAAGGCAGTGGAGGGTAGGTTAGGGCTGAGAGGGTGAGTACAGGAGATGGAGATGGAGGGGAGGGAAGACAGAGGGGGCACTGGGAGTACTGGGGGGGGGGGGATGAGAGGGAAATAGGAAAAACCAGTAGGTAGATGAGATGTGAAAAGGAGGTGACTAAGAACTAGAGGGTGAGAGAAAGGGAGAATGAGGGTAAAATCAAGTGGGCTGATATAAACATAGTGAAGATAAAAGTGGGGAAAAAACCATAAAAAGAAAGATAAGTTCCAGACAGATGTAGAGAAGGAAAGGAAGAAAAGAGGAAAAAGAAGAAATGGAAAGGCCAACTTGGTGAAGAATTTAGGAGAAAACCAACACAAGGAAAGTGGAAAACAGAGTGGGACCAGCCCCATTAGAAAAGTAAAATGTCCAGACATCAAAGGGTGAGAAAAGTGGAGATATTGGACACGGGAGCTGTAAAGTGACAGAAAGGAGATGCCAGGTAAGGATGGAGGAAAAGAGGGGAAGGAATGGAATGGGGAAGATGCAGGCTTAGAGGAGGAGGAAAGAAAGAGGAGATGCTAGATCAGATAGGGAGGAAAAAAGGATATGAGAGTATGCTGGACATGGGGGGGGGGGGTGGATTGTAGGGTGAAGGAAAATACTGGACATGGGGTGAATAGGAAGACAGAGGGGAGAGATGCTGGACATGGCAATAAGACAAAAGGGGGTGCTAGACATTGGCTGGGGATGGAGACAGAGAAAGTGGTATGCTGGACATGGGAGGAATAGGGAGATGCTAACATAGAAGAGCGAGGGGAACATGCTTGATACAAGGGAAGACTAGGGTGATGGTGAGAGATACTGGATGGAGATGGTGAAAGAAAGAGAGAAGATACTGGTCAGAAAAGTGAAGAGGAAAGGGAAAGAGGGAAAGAGGAAAAGAGAAGGTACTGGAAGAAAGGAGGGAGTTAGCAAAAAAACTGGTGAATAATAGGATGAAGAATGAGAGGTCTGGGATAAGGGAGGTGGAAACAGTAGGTAGATGCAGTAAAAAAAAAATAGTAAGCATGAACAAAATCTGAGCAGATAGAAAAAAATGGAGGAAAACTGAAAGGAAAAGGTCAGTCAGATGGATGTAGGAAAGAAAGTGACAGACGAACTGGAGACCTTGGAAAGAAAGTTAAGAAAAGAAGGTGGAAAGCAGAAATTGGAGATTAGGACAAACATGATCAGAAAAACAAAACAACCAGACAGTAAAGGTAGAAAGGATTTCATTTTTAATTCAATGAATGGAAAATGTCAGTTTTACAAGAAATTGTACTGATTTCTTTATATTTTGCAGAATGCAGGGTGCTGTTTTTTTTCTGTAGTGTTGCACTGCGGGCGGAGTGTGGTGTTTTGGGTTTATATTTAATTCGTCTCTACATAATCATATTTTAAGATTGTGGTCACTTATTCTGAACTTGGCAAGGGTCTATTTGTGTTCAATGTTTGGACAGAATACAGTAAGTTGGCCTTCGGGATGTCTGAATATGCATAAGACAGATTTGCACATACTCCTTTCACTGTATGCAAAGCTACCTCATACATATTTACTGCGGATAGTGTAAAAACGAGACTGGTTGGGTTTCAAGTTTATTCATTACTTGTTGTACCTTCTGAGTGACTTATAGTTATAAGTTAAACTAAATATGAAAGTAGAAAAAATATCAAAATAGAAAGGAAAGCGGGAGGAATGCCGTTTTATAGGAGAGGCAATAGATTGCTATGCGTTCCAGACACCCCAATTGCCCAGTGGCACTTAATTGCATCTCTGAGGGGAAGATTGGGATCAATACTCATATGAAGGGAGTTTTACATGGGTGCGTTTCAAGCACTCAGTTGAGAAACGCTGACCTAAGCCATTGTGCACTGTTACTCTGGAATATTCCATGAAGGGATCTCCCTGTTCATTTGGACATGTTGCATTAACCTTGGAATGTATATTGATCATGTTTTTCATATATGGCCAAGGTCACATGTTCCTACTATGATCAGAAGGGAAATGTATGAATAAAGGTGTAATATTTAATTTTTAGCCTTTCAGGCATTCTCTGTGACTTTTCTGTACCTTAAAATTTGAAGAAAAAAAGCACATGCTTTAACTTAAAAAAAAATATCTACAATCACATGGAACTAATACTTTTAATTTCAGGATTAAAAATGGAGTGTGAATACAGCTTGCTGGAGTGGAGGAGTGGCCTAGTGGTTAGGGTGGTGGACTTTGGTCCTGGGGAACTGAGGAAGTGATTTTGATTCCCACTTCAGGCACAGGCAGCTCCTTGTGACTCTGGGCAAGTCACTTAACCCTCCATTGCCCCATGTAAGCCGCATTGAGCCTGCCATGAGTGGGAAAGCGCGGGGTACAAATGTAACAAATAATAACAGCCTTGAATTGGTTGAGTATCGCTGGAATACAGTCCTTACATACTACCCATGGACCTTTGTATTTTAGGTATTGTACTTGTTGCCATTAATCCATACGAACAGCTGCCAATCTACGGGGAAGATGTCATCTACGCATACAGCGGCCAAAATATGGGAGACATGGATCCTCACATCTTTGCAGTGGCAGAAGAGGCTTACAAACAGATGGCCAGGTGAGCCGAACATTATTTAATAATCGCTTCAAAGTAGCGTTCCATTATGAATCTTTATAAAAACGTGATTACCGTGCAGCAAATTGGTAGAAACTGAAGCGAAGAATCCACACTGTAACTTGGATGACTGGATGGATGGTTAAGAGTTCTGATGTGTCCACTCCTGTGCTCTCATTTCAAATATTCTGGGAGTCCAGCACTGAAAGGCAGGTGAATATATCCCAGAGTACCCTGGAACAGTTATTTTATGTAATGAATAGATTGGACAAAAATATTTGGGTGTTCATGGAGTTATGCTGTCACCTCTGAAGTTTTAAGGTTTCTACTGCTAATTGCTTTTTTTAGATATAATTGGAATTGATTGGTTTATGTAAATAAATTAACTTCTGCTTTTTTAGTGCTTTTAAAATAAATGACTGCAGAAAATTAGTCCATCCATTCTGGCAATTCTACCACTGTGAGTAGATGAGTTTACAAAATTCTCATGCTCGAACCAACACAATCCCCTTCTTCTCATAACATTTACCTGACCTTAAACCCATGTCTTACCACTGCTGTCCATAAGAACATAAGAATTCTCACACTGGATCAGACCAAAGGGTCTATCTAGCCCAGCATCCTGTTTCCAACAGAGTCACAAGTACCTGGCAGGATCCCCCAAAATAAAATTCCATGATTCCATATCATTCTCAAGGGTGACTATAATGTGTTAATGTACAAGCCTGTACCTCTACTTGTAGGCCATTTCAAGCCTGGTCATCTTTTTCAATGATTCATACAATGCTGATCTCTGGCATTGCACACACACTTCTCTTGCTTGTTCTTACCACAGCAATGAGGCTGGAGTTGACTTTAAGGCTTCTGCAGTTGCGAAGGCTTATGGACAGTACCAAGTTTATGTTCATTTCCCCCATAACACTTTAATGCTCTTACCGTTTTTACTCTGCCACTTCCACTAGGAGGTCCTTAACTTGTCTCCATTTTGTGGAGAATTATTATATGTTTATCAGTATGCTAGCACATACATATTTGTGTAAACCAGGCTTGTCCAAGTTCAGATTTTGTTCTCCTTTTACATCAGGCCTACCTCTTGAAGCGTGTTTTTCCTCAGGCTTCCTCTCAGCAGATGGGACTGCCTCCGATTGACCCCTCGGGGGTCATGGGCCTATTTTTGACCCTCCCCCTTAGAAGATCCTGCGCAGAAGAGGCAGTGTTTGACCTCCATGTCTGAGGTGGGGGTCAGTAGCCCTTTTGTCAGCCTCCCCTTCTCTGGCGACCTTTTCAGGGGTGTCCTTGTTTCCCTCTCGTCTGGATGACTTTGAAGAGGGGAGATTCTCCAGGAGGAGCCTGATAACCGACGGCTGTTCATATTTTTCATAGAGAGGAATTACCCTCTCAGTTTGGGGGCTTTGGAAGCCCTGAACATTTTTGAGCCGGAAGTGCAAGCTGCAGTTGCAGTAAATTTGAAGATGGCTAGTATGGGGAAACCCTCCCGGGCTTTTCCTGTACATGAGGCTATTCAGAATCTCATTACGACTCAGTGGTCCGACCCTGATCCGAGTTTGAAGGTGGCAAGGGCTATGGCTTGTGTCTATCCTGTGACACTGGATCAGGTTGAGCAGTTTACCTTACCCAAAGTGGACACTCTGGTGGTGATGGTGGTCACTAAAAAGACTATCATCCCGGTAGAGGGTGGCGTGGCATTGAAAGACATGCAGGATAGGAGACTGGAGGCTTCGTTGAAGCACTCTTTTGAGGTGCTGGCTCTGGCCTTACAGGCTTCTATTTGTAGTTCCTATGCGGCTAGGGCGTGGCTTAGTTTCAGCAGGCGCTGGAGCAGGATTGCGGTTCCTCGTCGGCTATGGTAGCTTCGGCACTGCAGTTAGAATCTAGACTGGCCTACTTGGTGGATTCCCTTGTATGATTTGGTACAGGCCTTTGCTAAGGAAATGCCTGGCAGTCACTGCCTGTCGTCTCTTGTGGCTGCATCACTGGGCGGCAGATATGGCATCCAAACAATGCCTCACCAAGTTGCCTTTTAAAGGCAAGCTGCTGTTTTGGAGAGGATCTCGAAAAACTGGTTAAAAATTTGGGTGATTCCAAATCACAGTGCCTCCCGGAGGATAAGCCGAAGGCTGGCTTGAGGTTTGAGACATCGGCTCTGGTTTTCAGCGCTCCTGTTTTCAGTTGCGGTCCTCCTTTTGGGGAGATAAGAGGAATACAGGCTCAGCGGCCCATCAGGGCATGACTGGACGTCCCTCTCAATGATGTGTCGCTGGTCCACTCTTCAGGAAGTTGGCTGACTCTCTTTTTCGATGAGTGGGCCAAAATCAGCTCGGATCAATGGGTCTTAGATATTGTCCGAGACGGTTACTGGTTAGAATTTTCCTCGCCCATCGCCGATTTGTATTTGGAGTCCCAGTGTGGGACAACTTCCAAGCGATCCACTGTCCAGACCACCTTGCAGTCTCTTTTAGATCTAGGAGCTGTTATGCCGGTTCCTCGATCTGAGGAGCAATAGGGTCAGTATTCCATTTACTTTGTCATTCCTCAGAAAGGAGGCTCTTTCCATCCCATCTTGGACCTCAGAAAGGTGAATCATTTTCTGAAGGTCAGGCATTTCTGTATGGAAACCCTTCGGTCTGTGGTAGTGGCGGTGCAGCCAGTAGCGTTCCTTAACGGCACTGGATCTCAAGGAGGCCTACTTGCACATCCCCATTTGGCCTCCTCATCAACAGTTTCTTTGTTTTGCTGTGCTCAGCCATCACTTTTAGTTCTTGTCACTTCCCTTTGGCCTGGCTACGACTCCCAGGACCTTCTCCAAGGTTATGGTAGTGGTGGCGGCTTTTCTGCACAAGGAGGGGCTAATTTGAGCAGTGTTGGAACAGAAGAGTCGCCAGGCCACCGGTCAGGGTGTCCTTACTGCAGTTCCTTGGATGGATTATCAACTTGTTCTGACTCAGTTCTTTGAATTATCTAGGCATGTGCTTCGACACGGCACAGGGCAAGGTGTTCTTGCTGGAAGAGGGACAAGCTTCAGGTGCAGATTGCCAGCTTTTGGCAGTGGCGAGTCCATGAGCTTGGGAATATGTTAGGTGCTCGGGTCTATGGCGGCCACCCTGGAGGTAGTTCCATGGGTGAGGGCTCACATGTGTTCTCTGCAGCACTTGCTGCTGAGAAGGTGGTTGCCAGTGTCTCTGGATTATCACAGACATCTTTCTAGGTTGCCCCAGGCAAGGCGCAGTATGGTGGTGTGGCTTCAGGTTAACACTCGACAGAGGGGGGTGCCGTTAACCTCCCCGTCATGGATGGTGGTAGTGACGGATGCCAGTCTGGTTGGGTAGGGGGCGCATTGCCTCCACTGGCAAGAGCAGGACGGTTGGACAGAAAAGGAGGATGAATGGCTGATCAACCAGTTAGAACTGCGTGTGATGAACAATGCTCTTTGTGTTTTTCAGGAATTGTTAATGGGCAAGGCAGTTCATATTTTCTCGGCCTACATGACTGCAGTGGCTATCATCACTCAACAGGTTGGCATGCGTAGTGCTGCGATGGATGTTGAGGTTTTGAACCTCTAGAGTAGGCAGAGGCCCATCTCCTTTGTCTATTGGCGGCTAAACATTGCGGGCTAGTTGAATCAAGCAGATTTTCTCAGCCACAGTCTCCTAGATTAGGCAGAATGGGAGCTCTCAGAGGTGGCATTTTGCCAGATTTAGCATAGGTGGGTAACGCCGCAGATCAACCTAATGATGTCTCGCCGGAACACTAGAGTTCCCCGATTCTTCAGCAGGAGTAGAGAGGTCATCTCCGTCAGCCTGGATGCTCTTCTGCAGCCCTGACCCTAGTTGTTTGTCTTGTACGTGTTCCCTCTTTGGCCCCTAATCGGGTGAGTTCTGCACAGAATCGAGAGGCACAAAGAGACAGTCATTCTGCTTGCTCTTGATTGGCCATGACACTCATGGTATGTGGACCTGGTCCGTCTTCTAATAGATGTTCCTTTGCAGCTCCCTCTCTTGGCCAATCTCTTGCATTAGGACTCGGTTCTGATGGAGGATCCCTCCCACTTTGGTCTTATGGCCTGGCTCTTGAGAGGTCAAGATTGAGAAAAAAGGGTTATTCAGATGCAATCATTGCTACTGTTCTTCGTGCCAGGAAAAAGTTTACAACTACAGCATATACTCGGGCGTGGCATACATTTGAGGCTTGGTGCGCTGAACGTGCCTGATCCCCTTTGCAGGCAACAGTGTCCCAGCTGCTGACTTTTTTTCTTCGGAAGGGTTTGCAAAAGGGTTTGGCGTATAACTCTCTGTGTTCAGGTGGTGGCACTTGCCTGTTACTGTGGGCGTGTGTCGGGCTCCTCGGTAGTGCATTCTTATGTGGTTCAGTTATTGTGGGGCACTCTTCATTTGCTACCTCCGATTCGTCATCCGTGTCAGACCTGGAATTTGAATTTGGTTCTTAAAGCTCTTCAGCGGGATCCCTTCGAACCTTTGCACAAGGCTTCCGACAAAGATCTTACCTTGAAGATGTCTTTCTGGTAGCTGTTTTGGTGGCTATAGCCTCGGCTTGCTGGGTGGCCGAGATCAATGTGTTGTCCTGCCAGGATGATTTTCTCCAATTTTCGGAAGCTGGGGTTACATTGCGTACTGTGTCCTCCTTTTTGCCCAAGGTTCTGTCAGCTTTTCATATCAATCAGTCTCTGTTTCTGCCTTCTTCCTTTGCTAGGGAGGATTATCTGGAGGATTTTGTGAGGCTTCGGTTTTTGGATCTGAGGAAAGTTCTCCTCCATTATTTGCAGATGCCTAATGATTTTCAGTGTTTGGATCATCTTTTCGTGCCCCTTTCAAGGACCCAGTAGGGCTATGTGACTTCCAAGACAACGGTTGCATGTTGGCTCAAAGAAATAATTTCTGCGGCCTATCTTTTGGAGGGCTGGATGGCTCCTTCTGTGCTGCAGGCCCATTCCCCTTGGGTGCAGGCAGCCTCTTGGGTGGATGTTTTCTCTCTTGAGGAAATTTGTCTGGCAGCCACTTGGGCTTCTTTGCCTACGTTTTCAAAGCATTATAGGTTGGATGTTGCAGCCTGGTCAGATGGCCATTTTGGTGCAGCAGTGTTGTCTGGGAGTGGCAGCTTCCTACCTTCGTTAGGACACTGCTTTGGTACATCCCATCAGTTTCTGGATACATCTGCTGCTGACACATAGGAAGGTAAAATTATGCTTTACCTGATAATTTTCTTTCCTTTAGTCGCAGCAGATGAATCCAGGCTCCCACCTGTTTAGCCATGCCAGATTGTTTGTGTTTTCTTGGGGTCTCCTTTGTGATTTTGTTTTAGGTTTAGATTTTGGTGGGGGGGGGGGGGGAGGCAAACAGAGAATGGGGAGATCTACCCTGTTCTTCAGCTGAGATTTATGGTTTCTCCATTTGTGAGGAAGGCTTTGTCATACAATATATACTGACTGAGGGCTTGCCATCCAGGGTCACTGTCTTCAGTACAGTATTCTCTATCTCTACCAGCTGGTAGATTGACACAGCCCATTAGTTTCTGGATTCATCTGCTGCACCTAAAGGAAAGAGAATTATCAGGTAATGCATAATTTTACCTTAAAATCCTTTGTTAGGCAGCTCAAGCCTTCTAAAAGAAAAATTGTCCCCATGGTAGACAAAACTATAAGACTAGAGTATGTATGTTGTGAGCACTTATACTAAACCATCTGCAGGTTTTTCTTCACATTGAACAGTAGTATTTGTTCAGCATTTCTGCTTTTCCCTAGTCCTTTTCAACAAATTGGTCCTCAGCACTTGTGAATCTTGTAATTCCACCTCTGCTCTTTCTCCTTTCCCACATGTAGCCTAGATCTTAGTACAGTGGTTCCCAAACCTGGTCCTGGAAGCACCCCAGCCAGTCAGGTTTTCAGTATATCCACAATGAATATTCATGAGATAGATTTGCATGCAGTTGGAGGCAGTGAATGCAAATCTCTGTCATTAATATACCCTGGAGAGAGTGGAAAGCATAAGAAGTGCTGTACATGAATTAGAAGTTTGGGCTAATGCTTGGCAGTTAAGCTTTAATGTGAAAAAATGTAGAATTATGTGTTGGGTGTGCAGAAATCCAAAGGAACTGTATGCAGCAGGAGGTGAGAGGCTGATGTGCACAGACCAAGAAAGAGATCTCAGAGTGACAAGTGTCTGAGGGTCTCAAGGTGGTGAAATAATGTGACAAGGTGGTAGCCAAGACCAGAAGAATTCTTGGCTGCATGGAGAGGGGCATAACGAGCAGAAAGGAGGAGATGGTGATGTTACTGGTCAAGTCTGTAGTTGAGGCCCAGTTTGGAGTACTGTGTTCAGTTTTGGAGGCCGTATCTTGCCAAAGACATAGACTCAAACCTGTTCAGAGAGACAACCAAAATGGTATGGAGTCTGTTCCAGAAGATGTATGAGAAGAGACTTGAAGACTGAATGTGTATACCCTAGAGGAGAGCAGAGATGGGTAAGATATAATGCAGACATTTAAATACTTGAAGATACGAATGAGCAAACAAACCTTTTCCAAAAGTGGGGAGGCCTAGAGCAGTCATTCCCAACCTAGTCCTTGGGGCACACCTAGTCCCATTGGGTTTTCAGGATATCCACAATGAATATTCATGAGCTAGATTTGCATACAATTGAGGCAGTGCATGCAGATCTTTTTCTTGCATATTTATTATGGATAGCCTGAAAACCCAATGGGAGTAGGTGTGCCCCAATGATTGGGTTGGGAATGGCTGAACTAGAGGAACATGAAATGAGGCTGCAAGTAGGGAAACTGAAAAACATCAAGAAGTACTTTTTTTCACGGAAAGGGTGGTGGGTGCTTGGAATACTTTTCTGCAGGAGGTGGTGGGAAGAAAATAGCAACAGAATTCAAAAAGACATTGGATAGATATAGAGCGTCCCTATATGGCAAGAAGATGGAATCAAAGTATAGTGAATTTTTACTCATTGCAAAACTTGAATAAATTACACACTTTAACTCTCCCCCCACCCACGCATTGTTTAATCTGCCAGGAGTGACATTTACAACCCTAAAAATGCAGGGGGACTCTCGCAGAGCAGCAGGTACAACCCTAGACAACTTTTTGGGCAGGCTGCAAGAGCCAAGCTCATTATTATCTGCTGCCATTTGCTGTGTAATTGTGCTGTTCCTATCGGTGGCAGTGGCGGTAAGAGTGCAGTACTGTGTGGTCTAATGAGTGAGGGGATTGAGATTATATGAAGATGTACCAGCCACAGTGAGAGGTTCAGAGATGTGATGTGGGGATGGAATAAGCGTGCATAAAAATTTGGCAGGAGTAGTGTGGGCGGAGTTGAGTTGGAGGGCAAGATGGTGGGTAGAGGGGCAGACCTGTTGCTTACAGTTCTGCGGTTTTATCATGCTTTTGTCTGCTTTCTCTGCTTCCTGGGCTGATTGCTTGTGCCTGTTGTTTATAGATACACATGGCTGCAGTGGGCGCATATGTCATAAAATAAGTGTTTGTGATAGTGTAAAAGAAAAGAAGGTGGCTTGAAACATTAGTGAGTGTATGAGTAATAAGAGATATAATTGGTAACTGAAATAGGCCATGTTTACCGTCCAAAGTAGACACCAGCTTGAATATACTAAGCACTTAACACTGTTTATATCAAGAAGCTGAAATGCCAAATGAAAATGTGTTTTATTGTACTTCAGGTTTTCTTTTCACTATGCTACAGCCAATGTTATTTATGATTTACTGGGATGTATTAACCGCATTTATTAAGACATTGAGTGGCGGATTAGCTTAATGGTTAGAATAACAGGCTGGGAACCGGAAGGCCTGGTTTCAAATCCCGTGGCATCTCCTTGTGGCCTTGGGCAAGTCACTTAACCCTCCGTGCCTCAGGAAAAGGCAAGGGCAAAATCGACACCCTGTATTTTATTTTTATTTGTTGCATTTGTATCCCACATTTTCCCATGTATTTGCAGGCTCAATGTGGCTTACATAGTACCGTAAAGGCTTGTGCCTAGTCTGGTAGAGTGGAGGAGTGGCCTAGCGGTTAGAGTGGTGGACTTTGGTCCTGGGGAACTGGGTTCGATTCCCACTGCAGGCACAGGCAGCTCCTTGTGACTCTGGGCAAGTCACTTAACCCTCCATTGCCCCATGTAAGCCGCATTGAGCCTGCCATGAGTGGGAAAGCGCAGGGTACAAATGTAACAAAAATAAAATAGATACTATTGGAGATTCTACATGGAACGTTGCTACTATTGGAGATTCTAGATGGAATGTTGCTACTATTTGAGATTCTACATGGAATGTTAATGTTGCTATTCCACTAGCAACATTCCATGTAGAAGACTGCCCTTGCAGCCGCGCAGGCTTCTGTTTCTGTGAGTCTGACGTCCTGCACGTACGTGCAGGACGTCAGACTCACAGAAACAGAAGCCTGCGCGGCTGCAAGGGCAGTCTTCTACATGGAATACTCCTAGCGGAGGAGTGGCCTAGTGGTTAGTGTGGTGGACTTTGGTCCTGGGGAACTGGGTTTGATTCCCACTTCAGGCACAGGCAGCTCCTTGTGACTCTGGGCAAGTCACTTAACCCTCCATTGCCCCAGGTACAAATAAGTACCTAAGCCGCATTGAGCCTGCCATGAGTGGGAAAGCGCAGGGTACAAATTAAAAAAAAATACAAGGTGATATTGTGGTCGAATAAAGGTACATGTGGTTTGATGAGAGGAAGGTTATATAGTGTCCATTACGAGCTTTGGTTTTGTTGTGTTGCCGATTGTAGGTGTCTGTGTTGGGTCGGTGGGGTATGCCTTTTTGAATAGGTAGGTTTTCAGTGATTTCCTGAAGTTTAGGTGGTCATAGGTTGTTTTCACAGCTTTTGGCAGTGCGTTCCGTAATTGTGTGCTTATATAGGAGAAGCTGGATGCGTAGGTTGCTTTGTATGTGAGTCCTTTGCAGTTTGGGTAGTGGAGGTTTAGGTATGTTCGAGATGAACTAGATATGTTTCTGATTGGTAGGTCAATGAGGTTTGTCATATATCCTGTATGTATCATGCCAAGAAAACCACGAGGGGAGGAGTCCCTCATTGTGTGGTTGCCAGGAGTGAATTCTGACTCAAGGGAACATCTGGAAGAAAAAGTTTACTCCCAAGGCAGTGTACAGCAGGTAGAGGATGGTATAAAACTTAGAAGGGCCCTTTTACAGAGCAGCAGTAAGCCCAATGCGGGCTTACCGTTTGCTCTTTCGGGGACTACTGTTGGCCCAACATGGCTGCCGGCGGTAGTCCCGCCCTAAGCGCGCACCATTTCCGGTGGAAAAAGAAAACCCCTGGAAATGGCTTGCGCGGTGGTAACCTGGTAATCGGTCATTACTGCGTGCTGCCCGGTTACCACATCAGTGGGTGGCAGTAATGGCTCCCCGTCGCATGGCCATATGGTAAGAGTTCTTTTACTGCATGGCTATGTGTGCTGGGGGCTTTTTTAACCCACTGTGGTAACAAGGGCCCTGGCACACAGGAAAAACTGCCTCTGCCACCAGCACAGGGCCCATTTTCCCACAGCTTGGTAAAAGGGCCCCCAGAATTTGTTAATGGTATAGAGTAATATTAAACTGACCAAATATATGCAAAAATAAAATCAATGAAGTAAACTTGGAGACAGGCAATTTGAATCCTAGTAATAGGAATAACATAATCCACGGTACAGATCGTGCATAATAGTAGGTAGAATGGAGGAACATTTCATATAACACAGAGACCAGGACCAGGTCTGGGAACCACTGCTCTAATGTGTGCCCATTAAGGTATGTCGTTTGTATTTTGCTGTCGTCGTGTGTATCATATTTATGTAAATATATGTTCTAATAAGTTTTCTATTAAGAGATTTGATTTGTATCGTGCTGACATCGCAAATGTATTATATGAATGTTCCTCCGTACTGCCTATTATATATATGATTTGTACCCTGCTGACATTTATCATAATTCTGGCGTTATAGCAAACTGTGTCCTGGAAATATTGCAGAAACAACGCTGAAAAATAGTCCTCCAATACTCAAAACGTAATGGTATTCAGATTATATGCGTGGTGGAACTGCTAACAACAAAATGTAAAGTAGGTGAAATGCATGTGCATTTTTTACACTGACACCAGCCCAGAATAACACAGTTCTCTGGTGTGCCTGCACTGTGGTTGGGCATCATGTGCACGCTGTAAAGTGCAGAAATACTGCTGAAAAGTGCTGTAAATGTTGAGGATTTTTATAAGGCTTGTTATATGCACTGGTCTCTTTGCTTTGCATCAGCATCTGTGCGTTGGCGTGGGGGAGGGGGTGAAGAACATACTTCTGCTGTGTGCATATCGCTTCAAAGTAAAATGCCCCATCCTTTTTTTGGTTGTTATTTTTAAGCAACATGAACAGCATAAAAAAGTGTACAATTTCGCTTTTCAAATCCCGTATTTGACAAATTCGTGGCAAACGCATACATGCTACGCAACAAGATTAAAGACTGTTTTACTTGCGGTTTTGCTCTTAAAGCACACATTTTTTAAAAATTCTAAAACAGGACGAATGGCCAGTTCTAGACGGTAAAAGTTCAACAAGTCATCTGCCCTGGACCTGGTGTTAATTTTTTGGCTTTAGAAGCCATCCAATTCTTCTGCGCATTGTAGTGTTGTCGTCTGAGCATTGGGAAAGAATACCAAAAGACCTGATCAACGTCCTTTAGAATACAGTTTGCGGCCATTTCCTGTACTAGACCCTTCCGAACATTCTGTACAGATTAATGCCGACTCTGGTCCAGTGCTTATAGGTTTTGAGCATCAGGTTTGGGAAACACTGCATTAGAGCATTCAAATAACATGATGTTCATAATGTCAGTACAGTACATTGCCTTTTCTGTGTCCAGGAGAAGCTGTTGAAATTATGAGCAAGTGGGTCACTTTTTCTAAAAAGAGAAAGTATAAACTGTTTAATAAATGACAAGTCAGTCTTGCTTGATCCACTGAATTGTTCTGGTTAATGTGCCAGTAGAAATCCAAACGTTTTAGCCTGTCTAGTTTTACTGCTATGCCTGACTTAAAGGGGCTAATGTTTTAACAGGGTATCTGCATGAAATGTCCAAAAAGTGTCTAATTTACAGAGATGGGGTAGTTAATTTTTAAAAGTACTTAAGTAGAAAGTAAAAGTACTGGCTTCAAAAGTAGTGAAGTAAAGATAGAAAGTCTCTTATCAAAAAAAAACCAAACAGACCTCAAGGAAAAGTAATAAAGTACAGACTCTTAAAATTACTTTTTAAATTACAAAGTTCTTAACAAGTTGGACCACAGAATCTAGAATGTTTACAAGCAGTACTGTATTGTGAATATGTACTTATCAATTTGAAATGTCTAGATCTCTGAGGGTACAATGGAACAGAAGCTTAATAAATGAAATTACAAATTTAAATTAATACTTTTTTTTTTAACAAGCTTGTTAACTTTATTTGTGACCCTACGCTGAAACTATTTTGGTGGAATAGGACCCTTCCCCTAAACTCATATTGAAGCTTTTGGGTTAACTTAAGTAATTGATTTTATTTTAATTGGTTTGTCCATGTCATTTCACATTGTGATTCACCTTGAGCCTTATTAGGTTTAGCGGAATAAAAATGTTAAGATTAGATTAGATTAGGAGCCCCGAGGAAATCCAGAAACCATTGTTTCTAACTCTAATCTGCATTCACACCAGAGTGATCCCTTGTTTACTTTTGCCTAAAGAAAAGAAACAGCATCCACGTCTTCATCTCAACATGAAACATCTCAGAAAAACAAGCAGAATCAGGAACTATAAACACCATAGTCCATTGGAGATCTAAATTGAAAACTAGGACTGGCCAAAAATCTGTCATCTTCCCCCCCCCCCCCCCAATGAAGTGTGATGTCTGTTTAAGTTATTGAATAAGTTGGACGTGTAATTATTTTAGTCCTCCTTATTTTGAGTTTTTAAAAAAATGCTGAATTGAGGCCCAGCAGTAGCTGATGTTTCAGAATGGTCATCAGTCATTTTACCTCTTTTTGGACTAAACAACTGTCCAGCAACACTAAACAAATGTTCACATGCAGCACTGGCTGATAAAAAAACACCGTTTAGTTCAGAAAAGACGTCTTTGAGAACAGGATATCCAACAAGTTCTGCCACAGAATTGAAACTGTTCATGTAGGCAGACAGAATAGCTTTGCCACTTGTGTTGGTGTCTGGAGTGTTGAAAGTGAAGAAATCACCATCCACGTCTAACTGTGTCTGAGCAGCTTTGGCATCTGCAGTAGCGTCAATGGTGTACCAAGGGCGGTGGGGGCGGTTACTTCCTGTTCCGGGGCAGAGGGAGCAGGGAGCCAGCAGAGCCGAGAGCCGCACAGCTGCTCCCAGCAGCCAAGAATGCACCCGGGGGGGGGGGGGGGGGGTGCTCACTGGCGATCCGCCCCGGGTGGCAGCTGACCTAGGATCATCACTTGAGTAGCGTTAACTGTGACTGAACTTTTGGCTTGGGTTTTTTTTTCCAACAGAAATTCCATTCCTAGTAATTTCTGCCTAGGATCTTTGATCCATGCAGTCTTGAACTTTGGATGTAATATTGTAGCTGCTATATAAGTTCCTCATCCTTTAACTGCTCTTCAAAGTGTTTCTGTGTGCCATTTAGTAATCCTCTTACTAATGGCTGACACATATGAAATGTGTTTTTTTTTCTCTCAAATGTTTGTAGTTTCTCTGTCAATGTCAGGGAGTGGGCACAAGGTAGGCCATGAATGCTTTAGTTTCACATTAAAGAATATCCCAAGCTTGCATCAAAGATTTAATGACAGATATATTTTCCTGCGGTAAACATGATTTCTTTATGACGAAACTCTGCAACATCTAACTGTTTGCAAACTGAAAGCATGATGACAATGCCTTTTTCTGCAATTAGATGATTAAGTCGTTCCATTGAGTTGTAGATGGAGTTCCAGTGAGTCTGATTAGGTGTAACAAAATAGAGGCTAAACGCGTGCTCAATAACCTTAGACATCGCACTTCATGACTGTTCATTCCGTAATGCTTGGCGTTTGACAAAAGTGGAGTAATAACAGCTCTTTGTAAACCGAATCGGATTTTGCTTCTGTAGCATCATGTGTAGCAACCAGATTTAAGAAGTGACGAGTACAACTCTGATGTGGTGGCAAATGGAAATCGCCAGCTGAGAAGATGTTGTGCAAGTTGAGATTGTATCTCATCTTCATAGTGGTCATTTGACGTAATTCGATCATCATTTTGTTGAGATAAAAGCGTTGTAGAAATCGGAGCCATTGTCAGTAGTTGTTTTGGTGATTTTATCTTGGAGGTGGAATTCAGAATGAATTGATTCTAATGCAGCTGCAGTAACACCATATGTCTGTGATCCTTAGGCGATGACATGTCAAAGCCGCAGATCTTTTTTGCATTGTCATCTGATCAGTGGCGTACCTAGGGTAGTTGACACCCGGGGCCGGTCATTTTTTAACCCCCCCCCCCCCCCCCCCCAAATCCAGTACTAGGCATGCCGAGAATACAAAACACTCAGGACCTATAGAGCAATTCTACCATACCATAAGCAGTCATTTCTACGAGTCGCACAAGGAAAAGGAAAGCATCTTAAACACTACAGTGAGCACTAGAACATCAATTCACCTATTGTAAAATGAAACCAGACAGAATAGAACAGATCGTCGATCCTTAACAGTCAATGCCAACTGAAAGCCATGTCTTTTTCACAAACACAGATACACCCTAATCCACTATAGAATTAGTAATCATAAACTTTCTATTTAGACAAAAATTAAACTGAACCCCCGATGCCAGACTCTGCATACAATGCAACACCACAGAAACAGAAAATGTCTCCTAGTACTGTGCAAAATATAAAGATAGCAGATATAAATTTGAAAAAAACTAACAAGTACCAATCACCACTTTACAAATTAACAAATAGAAATAAAACAAATATAGAAAGTAAAATACCATTTTATTGGACTAATACATTTAGCTTTCAGAGGCCAAAACCTCCGTCCTCGGGTCAGTACAGTATAGTGCTGTTACAGTATCCTATCCTGACCTGAGGAAGGGGGTTTTGTTCTCTGAAAGTTAGTCAAAATGTATTAAAATTAGTCCAATAAAAAGATTACCTTATTTACATGTTCTATTATAAACATTTAACACATCTACAATACTTTATCCTAAAGCAAAAAAAAATAAAAATATATATTTTATTTACAGTTTGTTGTCTCTGGTTTCTGCTTTCCTCATCTTTCTTCCATCCAGCATCTGTCTTCACTCTCTCTCTGCCATCCAGTGTCTGCTCTCTCTGCCGTCCCTTCCATCCACTGCCTGCCCTTTCTCTCTGCCCCTTCAATCCACCATTTGCCCTCCCTCTCCCATCCATCCAGGGTCTGCCCTCCCTCTCGCTCCCCCTTCCATCTAGGATCTGTCCCCTCTCTCTCTGCCCCTTTTTTCAGCCCCCAGTTCCAGCCCCCTTCTCCCCTCTGAACACCCCCACCCCAGTCCCCTTCTCCCCTCCCCTTCTCCTGTCTGAGACCCCCACCACAGTCCCCTTCTCCCCTCCCCTGTCTGAGACCCCCACCCCAGTCCCCTTCTCTCCTCTGAACACCCCCATCCCAGTCCCCTTCTCCCCTCCCCTGTCTGAGATCCCCCACCCCATTCCCCTTCTCCCCTCCCCTTTTCCCCTCTGAATAACCCCACCCCAGTCCCCTTCTCCCCTCCCCCTCCCCTGTCTGAGATCCCCACCCCTTTTCCCCTCTGAGATCCCCACCCCAGTCCCCTTCTCCCCTCCCCTGTCTGAGACCCCCACCCCAGTCCCCTTCTCCCCTCTGAACACCCCCACCCGAGTCCCTTTTGCCCCTCTCCTTCCCCACCTCAGTCCCGTTAAAACCGGCGAAGCAGCGTCGCAGGCAGTGCCTCGTGCCCTGCTTGTAAACAAAAAAAAATCAAATCTCCTTCCTTCTCTTCGTCTTGATGTCTTGACGTCGACTCGGGCCTTCCAATCAAATTGATTGGAAGGCCCGAGTCGACGTCAAGACGAGGAGGAGAAGGAAGGAGATTTGATTTTTTTTTTTTTTTTTACAAGCAGGGCGCGAGGCGCTGCCTGCGACGCTGCTTCGCCGGTTTTTTTAATGTGCGGCGCCGCGGGAACGGCCACGGGAGGAGGCGGGAGCGGAGCACCCCCCACCCTCTGGCACCCGGGGCAGACCACCCCCACTGCCCCCCCCCCCCCTTGGTACGCCACTGCATCTGATCTGTCCAGAGGACTGGCACCCCAGGGAAGGATCTGTGATGGATAGACCAACAATCTGCCGTAGTAGCAACAAACTGTTGATTTTCCAGTTCTTTTGTTACATTTGAACCCCGCGCTTTCCCACTCATAGCAGGTTCAATGCGGCTTACATATTTTATACAGGTACTTATTTGTACCTGTGGCAGTTCTCAAATCAAGTTCATCTTCATTTCTTGAAAATGTTCCTCAATCCGTTGTACAGCAGTTTTCTACTCATAACTGTCTGATTTGGAAGAATGCCCATAATCAAATCTCAAAATGCTGGTGATTTCTATAGTACTGTACTATAGTGCTTTCACTCTGCTGCTCCCCAGTACCTCTCCACTCTTGTCTCTCCCTACGCCCCCCCTCGGGTACTCCGTTTTGTTGATAAATCTCTCTCTTATCTGTCCCCTTCTCCTCTATTGCTAATTCCAGATTCCGTTCCTTTTATCTTGCTGCACATCACGCCTGGAGTAAACTTCCCGAGCCTGTACGTCTAACCCCCTCTTTGGCTGTTTTCAAGTCCAAACTTAAAGCCCACCTCTTTACCACTGCTTTTGACGCCTAACCACTGCTCACTTGCCCTGTCCTTTTTATCCTCACCTCTTTATTCCCTTACCCTTAATTGTTCTGTCTGTCTGCCTGTCTTATCTAGATTGTAAGCTCTTTGAGCAGGGACTGTCTTTTTGTGTGTGGTGTACAGCGCTGCGTATGCCTTGTAGCGCTACAGAAATAAGTAGTAGTAGTAATGAAGTAGAGGATTGGGTCGTCCACAGCAGCTTGCGTTATAGCTAGAGTGCTTGAGCTTGAAAATGACTGACTGTGCAGCATAGTCTGAATGTCACACCTTGATATCACGATTATTAACTTTATAGTAAAATAGCTGTGTGAATTCAGCTTCCTTGCATCGATGCAGTGTTTTTAAAAACTTTGCTATGGAGCGAGTGAACAGCGAGCACTGCGAGGCGAGCAGCAGCACCAACCTCCTGGCTGCAGTACTCCATGCTGCATGTCACATGGTAGACTGTTCTAGCCCTCTTTGACACATGCACGGGCAAGCAGCAGAGGATTCCGGATCTACTGGTGCATGCGATTGATGACCTCCATGTGCAGCACCAGCGAATCTTCTAGAGTCTCTAGAAGATTTACTGGCGCTGCATGTGGAATTCACCACACACATGTGACAAGTCAGGTGACCTCTGCTGCGTTTGTACTTATGACTTTTATTTACTTATTTTCATTTAAATTACAGGGAGCAAAGTTTCTAAAACTCAGCAGTTATAGTTCTTCCAAGAAGTATTCCATTAATAATGTGGCGCTTTAATTCCTAATGGCATTTTTAGAATTAGGTAATCCAATTGATCAGCCAGTTCTTGGTGTTAACATCTTATCAACTGACCTTTGTACGTGAAGAATTCTTATCCACATTGCTGCGTTCACATAGCCTAATGCACTGGCTGCATGTTCTTATATCTGAAAGAGTTCTTTCTTAACATGTAAAACATCTGATTAGCTTGTTAAGTTTTGGCTGGGATGCTCATGAAAAAATATGACTGGTATGGGAGTAAATGGCACTGAGACAGCGATTTTCTAAGCTCTGAAGAATTTTGTTGGAGATGGGAGAGAAGTGCTTTTGAGAATATGCCAGACAAACTTTCTTTTTGCAACTGGTAACGAGAAAGCAGCCAAAAATAGAACCCAGTATATCTTAGAAGAAAGCTTGACCTCTGTGGGCATAGAGGGTGGGGACTAAGGTTTCAAAGTGATGTCAGACAATGGCTCAGCTGTTTTGGGGACCAGAAATTTGGGCCCAATCAGATGGAAGCCATGTCCAACATCTCTTGGAAAGCCTGTAGAGGGGGAAAAGCAGAGGTATGGAAAATACTTTTTCTTAAAAACTACTTTCAAAATTTATACTTTGTTACTAAGTACTAAAGTACAGCTTAAATATAATGACGTACTTTTTTTTTTTTTTTTTTACATTTTACTTCTCATTCCAAGTAAAACTACTGCAAACTGTACTTAAGTACTGTAATGAAGTAACCGTTACTGCCCATCACTGCTAATTTAGAAAGGCAACGTGCAGGGGCATTTTCGAACAGGGACAAGCATGTCTAAAGGGTGCCCAATTATAAGGATGGTGCCGCGAAGGGGCGGGGCAACGCGTATTATCGAAACAAGATGGACGTCCATCTTTCGTTTCGATAATACGGTCGGGGATGCCCAAATCTTGACATTTAGGTCGACCTTAGAGATGGTCATCCTCGCTTTTCGGCGATAATGGAAACCAAAGACGTCTATCTCAAAAACGTCCAAATCCAAGCCCTTTGGTCGTGGGAAGAACCAGCATTTGTAGTGCACTGGTTCCCCTCACATGCCAGGACACCAACCGGGCACCCTAGGGGTCACTGCAGTGGACTTCACAAATTGCTCCCAGGTGCACAGCTCCCTTACCTTGGGTGCTGAGCCCCCCAACCCCCCCCCCCCCCATGTCCGCCTGCCTTGAAGTACACTGCACCCACTACAACTGCTCCAGGGACCTGTATACTGCTGCGATGGACCTGAGTATGGCATTTGAGGCTGGCAAAAAAGTTTTTTTAAACTTGTTTTTTATGGTGGGAGGGGGTTACTGACCACTGGAGGAGTAAGGGGAGATCATCCCCGATTCCCTCTGGTGGTCATCTGGTCAGTTCGGGCACCTTTTTGAGGCTTGGTCGTGAAAACAAATGGACCAAGTAAAGTCGGCCAAGTGCTCGTCAGGGACGCCCTTCTTTTTTCTATTATTGGCTGAGGACGACCATCTCCTAATCACGCCCCAGTCCCACCTTCGCTACTCTGCCAACACGCCCCTGTGAACGGGAAGCAGTTGAGGGTGTAAAAAAAAATCGGCTTATGATTATGCCAATTTGGGCGACCTTGCGAGAAGGACACCCATCTCCTGATTTTGTGTCGAAAGATGGGCATCCTTCTCTTGCGAAAATAAGCGTGATAGACACCTCTGTACCTTCATAAAATAGGCACCCACACCTAATTCCAGAGGCACACATTGTGATACATAAATTGATACATGCTTCAACAAAGCATGTATGTGTGTATATTGTGACTCTGCCCAAAATCTGTCCTTGAGAATATCTATATACTGGTCACATATATGCAGGTGCACTCTTCCATATATGTACTTTTCATGCATGTGTTTGGCCACAGTTTCAAGAGAGAGATTGTGCATGTGAAACATTCTTTATAAAATTACCCCAAAATGTTTGTAATGTAGCTGCTTTATAGAACAACTGGGTCAGGAACCAACAAGGAGGAACAATTCTAGACCTAGTCCTTAGTGGTTCTAGACCTAGTCCTTAGTGGAGTGCATGATCTGGTACGGGAAGTAATTGTGCTGGAGCCACTTAATAGCAGTGATCATAACATGAATGGATTTGATATAATATCTGGAGTAAGTAAACACAGAAAATCCAATACATTAGCACTTAAATTTCAAAAAGGAGACTATGATAAAATGAGGAGACTGGTCAACCCCCCCCCCCCCCCCCCAAAAAAAAAAAAAACAACAACAACTTTAGGTATATTAGAAGCAAGAAGGCGGTAAAAGAACCAGTTGGACTGCTAAATGACTGAGGGGTAAAAGGGGCATTTAGGGAAGACAAGGCCATAGAGGAGAGGTCTTCACCAAAGAAGATGTGGGGAAGGTACCAGTTCTAGAAATGGTATTCAGTGCCGATGAGTTAGAGAAACTGAAACAAATCTTTGTAAACTTAGAAGATGTCATGGGGGCAGTTTGACAAATTAAAGAGTGGCAAATCGCCTGGACTGGATGAAGGGTAGCCAGTGTCACGCCAATTTTTAAAAAGGATTCCAGAGGTGATTTTGGAAATTATAGACCAGTGAGCCTGATGTGCTGGGCAAAACTGTAGAGACTATTATAAAGAACAAAATTACTGAGCATATACATAGGCATGTATTATTGAGACAAAGCCAACATGGATTTAGTCAAGGGAAATTTGCCTCACCAATCTACTACATTTCTTTGAAGGGGTGAATAAACACGTGGATAAAGTAAACTTGTCGATATTGTGTATCTTGATTTTCAAAAGCCATTTGACAAAGTACCTCATGAAAGATTCCTAAGGAAATAAGAAAGTCATGGGATAGGAGTAATGTCCTACTGTGGATTAAGAACTGGTTAAAAGATAGAAAGCAGAAAGTAGGGTTAAATGGCCAGTGTTCTCAATGGAGAAGGATAGATAGTGGGGTTCCCCAGGGGTCTGTGCTAGGACTGCTGCTTTTTAACATATTTATAAATGATCTAGAGATTGGGAATAGCTAGTGAGGTAATTAAATTTGCTGATGACACAAAGTTATTCAAAGTTGTTAAATTGCAAGAGGATTGTGAAAAGTTGCAAGAGGACCTTACGAGACTGGGAGACTGGGCACCCAAGTGGCAGATTTCATTTAATGTGAGCAAGTGCAAAATGATGCATGTGGGAAAGGGGAACCCAAACTGTAGCTATGTGATGCAAGGTACCACATCAGGAGTCACCACCCAGGAAAAAGATCTAGGCGTCATTGTTCATGATATGTTGAAACCCTCTGCTCAGTGTGCAGCGGCAGCTAAGAAAGCAAATAGAATGTTAGGAATTATTAGGAAGGGAATGGAGAACAATAATGAGAATACTTTGTAATGCCTTTGTATCGCTCCATGGTATGACCACTCCTCGAATACTGTGTGCAGGTTTGGTCACTGCTTTTCCAAAAAGATATAGCAAAATTAGAAAAGGTACAGAAAAGGGAAATGAAAATAATAGAGGATGGGATGACTTCCCTGTGAAGAAAGGCTAAGGTGGCTAGGGCTCTTCAGTTTGGAGAAGAGATGTCTGAGGGGAGATATGATGGAGGTCTATAAAATACTGAGCGGAGTGAAACGGGTAGATGTGAATCGCTTGTTCAGTCTTTACAAAACTGTTAGGACTAGGGTGCATGCAATGAAGCTATAAAGTAGTAAATTTGAAACAAATCATAGAAAGTATTTCTTCGCTCAACGTGTAATTAAACTCTGGAATTCACTGCCAGAAACTGTTGTTTGCTAAAAGTCCATAAGCCACTATTAAGATGGTCTTGTGAAAATCCACTGCTTATTTCTAGGATAAGCAACATAGAAATCTGTTCTACTGTTTGGGATCTTTCCAGGTACTTGTGACTTGAATTGGCCACTGTTGGAAACAGGATACTGGGTTTGGTGGACCTTTGGTCTGTCCCAGCATAGCAACTCTTATGTTCTTTTTGTATAAATCATTTTATTGACTCAGTTGAGTTTCATCAAACACAATGCAGAACTTACAATAGGCAGCAATACAAACGTCAATTAAACCCAGAACAACATTTTCCTCATTTTCACCCTTCCAACCCCGCTATCAGTTCAGTATATGACTACGGGCTGCTGGCTGCAAAGTAGACCGAATGTGTTCTCAGCAGTGACAGTATTGGTGTCCTTTCATCGATGTTATATCTGTAATATCCATTCTCTCCATGGAAAGCAAGGTTATCATCTGCAGTCGCCCAGCCGAAGAGGATGGTGGAGTACATTCTCTCCATTGTTGTAAAATCACTCGTTTGGCCATCAACACTAAGCGATGCAAAAAGGTTAGCAAACCTGGTGGGATAGGAGCAGTTAAATTGTAATCCTCAGAGTGGGGACCAGTCGCAGGGGACGACCCCACTGTTTCATAGTCATTCTCATTATTTGTGTCCAAAACATCATCACTACCGGGCAACTCCAAAACATGTGCCCCAAGGTTGCAGGGCTAAATTTAGATTTCGGACACTCAGCTGAGGCTGCAAAATCTGCCTATGAGATTGACGTGGTGATACATAAGCCCGTAATATAAATTTATATTGATGTTCCCACAGTTGGGCTTGAGGTGTGCACTGGTAAACTTATAATAAAGCATCTCGCAAGTGCTTCGCCGTAACATTTACTTGCAAATCTCTTGACCATTGGGTAGCCAGGCTAGCACAGTTAAAAGTCTTCTGTTGTGTCTTGTAAGTATTTGTGATGGTAAGCGAGTGGCACTCGATTCTGGGAATTCAATGTGAAAGCCTCATTGAGTGAATCTTGAAAATCTTCAAATAACTCTGTCCATGGACGACTTCAAACATAGTGAAGGTGATGTAGGCAAAATAGTCCGATGGGGGGAGGGGAGAGAATATTTTGTCTGTAAACTTTTAAAAGATTGCAGCAGGATCAGACATTGTAGCCAGCATGATCAGAAAAACGGTCACCGGACAACAAAGGTAGAAAAAATCATTTTATTTTAATTTTAGTGTTTGGAATATGTCCACTTTGAGAATTTACATCTGCTACATCTGCTGTCTAATTTTGCAATGTATAGCGATGTGTGTGGTATTGTGCTGCATGCAGAGTCTAGCTTCTTAGGACTTCAGGTTCATTTTTGAAGAATTTGAAGTGGGGCTATTTCTGTTCTGAATAAGGATCTGTTTGTTAGGTTCTGAGATTTTGATAACATATTGTTTTTCAGATTTGGCAAGACTGTTCTCCTAATTCCTGGTGTGTATGCTAATTTGGTTTGTGTCATTTTGGGTATACTGGAGCTGTAACAGCTTACAGAAATTATTTATAATGAAAACAAAAAAAAACCCCACAAGTTATTTTTCTTCTCCTATAGGAGTGGAGGAGTGGCCTAGTGGTTAGGGTGGTGGACTTTGGTCCTGGGGAGCTGAGGAACTGAGGTCAATTCCCACTTCAGGCACAGGCAGCTCCTTGTGACTCTGGGCAAGTCACTTAACCCTCTATTGCCCCAGGTACAAATAAGTACCTGTATACAATATGTAAGCCACATTGAGCCTGCCATGAGTGGGGAAAGTGCGGGGTACAAATGTAACACATACTGGTGTAATATTTTTAGTGATGCCTGTTTGTGTGCCATGGCTGGTAAAAGGGGTGTGGCTACTGTGGTTGTGACTACTGTAGGGGTGGAGCCATAGCGATCCCACCCCTGGATGGGTAGGGGCGCTGATTAATAGGCTGCAGGAGGGCGCCAGAAATCCTAGCACTGGCCCTGCTCTTCTTTGAACCTTTTCTAATTCTACTATATCTTTTTTGAGGTACAGCGATCAGAACTGAATGCAATACTCAAGGTGAGGTCGCGCCATGGAGTGATACAGAGGCATTTTGGTATTTTCGGTCTTATTTACCATCCCTTTCTTAATCATTTCTAACATCCTTTCTGCTTTTTTTGGCTGCCGCTGCACACTTAGCAAAAGATTTCAGCTTGTTATCTACAATGACACCCAGATCTTATTCTTGGCTGCTGACCCCCAAGGTGGACCCTAGCATCAGGTAGCTATGGTTCAGATTATTCTTTCCAATGTGCATCATTTTGCAGGGTTGAAAATGCATGTTTACACTTATCTTTCACATCTGAAAGATGTAAACATGAATTTTCAAACCTTAAGAAAGACATTTGAAAATATCCATTGAAAACATTTGAACTTCCCCAGCTGTAAAGGAATTAAATACAAGCAGGCATAGGCGACTACCTTTGCGTACAAGAGCACACAGATATGGAACGCACTACCCATGGCCCTAAAAACCATGGACAACTTAACCAGCTTTCGCAAATCTTTGAAGACACGTCTCTTCAACAAGGCCTACAAAAGATATCCTTAACGAAACAAATCACTCCTTATACCACCCAAGTGCTTCAAAAAACACTTCTCATTCGACCTTACCTAACACCTTTCCATCTAAATCCTCATCTACCTTGAGCTTATTATCGACTGTATTTAAGATCATGTAATGACTATATCATTATAACACTCTGTAAGCCACACTGAGTCTGCAAAAAGGTGGGATAATGTGGGGTACAAATGCAATAAATAATAATAATAATTATATATATATATATATATATATATAAGAAAAAAACGATGTGGGTTGATCTATGAGGATTTGCGCCTCAACCATTCTTTTCCTGGATGGATAAGTGAACATTGAACTTTGTGTTCATATGGTGAGAGCAACATTATTATCTGACGATCCCCCGAAAAAAATGGTAAAAAATGACAGTGCTTGAAAAACTATTGCTAAAGAAGATGCTACTCAACGCAGAAAAAACCCCAATGCCTAATACCTCTCAACATAACACGAACAAATTCACCACCATTAACACACCAAAACTAAACCTTCCAATTTCAGACACCTTAAAAATTCTTGGAGTTACCATTGATTGACACCTAACACTTGAGAATCACGCGAAAAACACAGCCAAGAAGATGTTTCACTCAATGTGGAAATTAAAAAGAGTAAGACCTTTCTTCCTAAGGACCGTCTTCCGTAATCTGGTACAATCAATGGTACTCAGTCATCTAGACTATTGCAACGCACTGTATGCTGGCTGTAAAGAACAAATACTCAAGAAACTTCAGACAGCCCAGAACACCGCAGCTAGACTCATATTCGGTAAAACAAAATATGAAAGTGCTAAACCCCTATGAGAAAAGCTACACTGGCTCCCACTTAAAGAACGCATCACGTTCAAAATATGTACACTAGTTCACAAAATCATTCACGGAGATGCCCCAGCCTACATGTCAGACCTGATAGACTTACCACCCAGGAACGCCAAAAAATCATCCCGCACATTCCTTAATCTTCACTTCCCCAATTGCAAAGGTCTAAAATACAAACTAACGCTTGCGTCAACCTTTTCCTACTTGAGCACACAATTCTGGAACGCCCTGCCGCGCAACTTAAGGACGATCTACAAACTGACTAGCTTCCGTAAACTACTGAAGATCCATCCCTTTAACAAGGTATACCACAAAGATCAACAAATATGAGCTCCTACACATATATCCAGAATTGCCTTCCGATATTTGCTTGTTATTCTACTATCATGCTTTATCATTATCATGTTACTCAAGATTCTATGCAATACTAAATGTCTATTCTTTTATATATTTCCACTTTTCATGATGTAATGTAAGCCACATTGAGCCTGCAAAGAGGTGGGAAAATGTGGGATACAAATGCAATAAATAAATAAATTATTGTAGTACATATACAACAACGAGAAAAAGAAAATAAGAGTATAGAAAACGGTATGGTTGTTTGGGACAAGGTTTAACAGTGTATAGTTTGGTAAGTCCCCACAAATAAATTGGTGGTCTTTTCTATTGAATATTTCTAGGATAAGCAGCATAAAATTATTTGTACTTTTTTTGGGATCTTGCCAGGTATTTGTGACCTGGATTGGCCACTGTTGGAAACAGGATGCTGGGCTTGATGAACCTTCAGCCCGTCCCAGTATGGCAATAGTTATGTACTTATGTATGCAGTGAAATCTTACATGAGCCAGCAAATGAATGCCATTGAGTAAAACAATGCAAAACAGCTTAAAAAATGCAGATCTGACGTATTGATGACACATAAGGAGGTATACTTGCACATATACGTATAGGGCTAGATTCTACATATGGTGCCTGGAAATCCACATGGAATAAATTTCCACTTAAGTGTATTTTATAAGTCGTGCCTAGATTTAGGTGCAGAATAGAGAATACACTCAGTTGATATCCTGGCGCCTAAATCTAGGCACATCTATTTACACCAAGGAAAACGTGGCATAAATACAGACGCATAGATTTAGACTCACAGGGGCATATTTATTTATTTATTGCATTTGTATCCCACATTATCCCACCTATTTGTAGGCTCAATGTGGCTTACATAGTTTTGTTAACATTGTCATTGCAGGGTGACAGTTACATTTAATATTGTTCAGAGGTTAGATAAGGGTAGAAAGAGGAAGGAAAGGATGAATTAAGGTAGCTATATTAGGTGAGCTATCTTGACTGAGTGGGTTGTCGGGTCAATTAGTGTGGCTATTAGTTCTCATTGTATGCCTTGTTGAAGAGATATGTCTTCAGAGATTTGCGAAAGATATTTGTTTCGTCGATTATTCTTAGGTCTGTAGGCAGTGTATTCCACAATTGCGTGCCCAGGTGCGAGAATGTGGTAGCATGCATCTGCTTGTACTTTAGTCCATTACAGCTGGGGAAGTGCAGATCAAGAAATTTGCGGGATGATCGTGTGGCATTTCTTGGAGGTAAGTCAACGAGGTTTAGCATGTAGGTTGGGGCGTCTGCGTGAATGATTTTGTGAACAATCGTGCAGATCTTGTACGTAATGTGTTCCCTAAGTGGGAGCCAGTGGAGCCTCTCTCTTAAGGGTTTTGCACTTTCATATTTAGTTTTTCCAAATATGAGTCTGGCGGCGGTATTCTGGGCAGTTTGTAGTTTTTTGATTGTCTGTTCTTTGCAGCCCGCGTATAATGTGTTGCAGTAGTCCAGATGACTTATTACCATTGACTGTACCAGGGTACGGAAGATATATCTCGGGAAGAAAGGTTTTACTCTTTTAAGTTTCCACATGGAGTAGAACATCTTTTTCGTCGTGTTTTTCACATGGTCATCGAGAGTGAGGTTTCGATTAATGGTGACTCCTAGAATTTTCAAGTTTTTTGAGACAGGGAGAGAACAGTATGGTGTGGTTATGGTAGAGAAGTGTTTTCTGTTATGTTGTGAGGTGAGTACAAGACATTGTTTTTTCTGCATTAAGTTTTAGTTGGAATGCATCTGCCCAGGTGTGCATTATTTGGAGGCTTTGGTTGATCTCGTTGGTGATTTCAATTAGATCATGTTTGAACAGGATGTAGATTGTGACGTCATCTGCATATAAGTAGGGGTTGAGGTCTTGATTGGCTAGCAGTTTGGCCAAAGGTAACATCATCAGGTTGAATAAGGTTGGCGAGAGGGGGGATCCTTGGGGAACTCTACATTCAGGTGTCCATGGGGGTGATCTATCCGCATTCGTTGTTACTTGGTATGATCTTGTGGTCAGGAATCCTTTGAACCATTTGAGAACTGTGCCTCCTATTCTGAAGTATTCTAGTATATGTAATAGTATTTCATGATTAACCATGTCAAAGGCACTGGACATGTCGAATTGTAGGAGTAGTATGTTGTTGCCAGTTGCAATTGTTTGTTTAAATGAGTTCATTGTGGACACTAGAACAGTTTCGGTGCTGTGATTTGAACGAAATCCTGATTGAGAGTCATGCAAAATTTAGGTATTCAGTAAGTTATTTCGTCACTATGCCTTCCATGAGTTTAGTTGTAAGTGGAATAGATGCTACTGGGCGGTAGTTGGTTAGGTCCATTGTGCTTTTCTTAGCATCTTTTGGTAGCGGAGCCCATTTTGAAGCCTGTGATATACGTGGTTCGTGAGGTCTGTTTTGAAATCATTGGGTGCGGATCTTATTAGATTATTGGGGCAGATGTCTAGTTTGCATTGTGATTTGGCATATTTCCCGAGCCAATGTGAGAGTTCATTTGATGAGATCATGCCAAAGTTGGTCCATAATCAATCTGCTAGGCATTCCTCGGGTTTTGGGTCTAGACATTCAAGGATATTTGCTTAATTCGTTGCATTAGTAGGTATCATGAGTTGGAGCTTTATGATTTTTTCCTTGAAGTAATTTGCAAGATTGGTTGCTGATGGGGTATCTGTATTGTTGGATGTAACCGTGGTAGTATTTAGGAGATTATTTACGAGTGAGAAGAGTTTGTGTGTATCCTTGTAGTTTGGTCCTATTTTGGTTTTATAGTATGTCCTTTTAGTTTGTCTGATGGTGTATTTGTATTTTCTTTGTAGTTGTTTCCAGTTTTTAAGTGTGTTTTCGTCTTTTTTTTTTCTTGCTCCATGCTCTTTCTAGACCTCTGACCTGTGTTTTTAGTTCTTTCAGTTCTTCGTTAAACCATGGTATTGAGTTTTTTCTATGTGAGGTTCTGGTTTGAAGTGGTGCTATATTGTCTAGTATTGTCCTGCATCTGTTCTCCCATTCTTGAAGAAATTGGGGTGAGTCTGTGGGTGTTGTCCATTCGTCTGTGTAGAATTGTTGCCAGAATGTTAGTGGGTCTATTTTGCCTCTCGTAGTATAAGTTTGTTGTTTTTGTTTTTGTTTTGTCTTTTCTGTTCTCCAGTGGAGGGAAAGGTTTACACTGTAGTGGTCGGACCATGGCCTGGCTGTCCATTTTGTGTCTATTAGTGTAATATTTGGTTCTGATGAGAGTTTGTGGGTGACGATGTCTAGTGTATGTCCTTTGTTATGGGTGGGTTGTGTGTTTGGCCAGTGGAGCTCCCATAGTTGGAGGAAGTCTTTGCATTCTCGTACATTGCGTGAAAAATTTTGGAAACGCCCACAAAATACCCATAACCTTGCCCCTTTTGGCTCCGTGCATTAGAATTTAGGTGCTGTGCATTACAGAATACACATAACGAGTTATGTGCGTAAATTCTAATTATTGCCAGTTAGTTCTCATTGTTGCTTGTTTAGAGATGTTAAAAATGCTGATCGGCTTTTAAGCCAATTAAGTTATGCACATTGTTATAGAATGTGCTTGGATTTCGGCATGGAACGCTAGACATGATATATAGAATCCCAGGGACAATGTGCGTATGTGTCAGATGCGTTCTTATGAAAAGTTACATGAGGAGGCAAACGTGACTTTTTTTTTTATTCGCTGCTTTTTTAAAAGGTGATAAAATAATGTAGTATTTTGTGCATCATTGTTCAAAAGGTGCTAGATGTTCTCATGCACTTATCTTGTGGTTTCATTTATGTAATTCCTCTGTTGCTGCAACAGTATCCGGTTGGCATTTACTTGCCTGCTTTACGATGGATCATTAAGTGTAAACAAGGCCTTATGGTTTATTTTTGAGCAGCTTCACTGCCCTGCACCTCATTTATTTTTTAATGTGCCAGATGTGTCCTTTTATATTTCTAATAAGGTAGTGTTTCAGAAAAACCCCTAAGTTGTTCATTGCCTTTCCTAGACATGTTTTTAAGGTTGTCCATGTTGTAACTTATTATGTACACATCTTTTACAAGTTTCTGTTTGTAAAAAGATTTTAACTGTTCTTCAACTTGACGTAACTATTCCTCTTAGGCAGTGTCTAATGTTTTTAATATCCTATATAATAATTTGCACGTCCAACGTTCCATGTCTGGCTGCCTGGGTTCGTAACATCTCCTGACATCAGCCAGCCTCCAGCGTTCCATTCCCCCTCACTGTCCCACCCTCGCGTCAAGACGTAATGACATCAGAGGGCGGAACAGTGAGAGGGAAGGGAATGCTGGAGGCGAGCTGACGTCAGGAGGGATGTTATGAACGGAACGGAAGCCAGTGCTAGCCAGCCAGAGAATGTTCAGGTACAAATCGAGGAGAGGAGAGAATCGCGGGGCATCAAGAGGAGGAAGGTAGGAAGGGGAGGGCAGGGCAGAGGAGAATTGATGGACATGGATGGGATGGGAGGACAGTAGAGGAGAGAATCGCGGGACACGGTTGGGAGGGCAGGGAAGAGGAGAATCGCTGGACATGGAGGGGAGGGCAGGGGAGAGAGAGAGAAAAAAGCTTACATGACAGCCTGCCTAGGGCCTGTTTCATTGTTGAGGAAACGGGCATGGTTCCACTAGTATTATGATATTAGAGCATATTCAGTAGTGTGAAATAGTTTTTTTTTTTTAGCTTTAATTTTGGCTGTAAGTGCTCCAATGGACTACATTTTGCCTTCTTTATAAGCTTTTCAGCCTTGTTCCAGCAGAACTTTTTTTCTTGTTATACAATTCATGTGTTTGCCCTTTGTTAGCTGCTGTCATTCACTTTGGTCCATTTCACATTTTCTCTCAGGCTGTTTTGTACATTGTGACATCACTAAATGTGGATCATTTGCTTGTTGTGGAAGAAATATAATCCCCCCTCCCCTTTCTCTTTTTTTCTATCATATTTTTTTCTCTATATATAATTTGTTCAGTACTCTTTCACTTATAAAGTGCCTGCTTTCTTGCATGTGCTATTCTACACAGATGTTTATGTTCTGCGTTCTTTTATATACTTATATTTATAACACAATATGGCATACATGTCACTATTTTTTGTTTGTTGTTATTAAGCATAAGAAAATTGTAGAAAAATCTTTAGGTTACCAAGCTGTTCAGTTCTACTCTCATTCCCCGAGGACCTGTGCTCTGTTACCTCTTATACTGCTTTTTTTTTTTTTTTGATTTATAAAACTTTTTTATTAACACTTCAAAGTAACAAAATCTTGGAGAATGAATCTCCCCTTACCCTCTAATACAATAGTAATCCTACTGTATCTGAATATCAAACATTTGGAGATCAATTCCCCCATAACTATCTAATACAACAATAATCCTGCTATGTCCAACATCCTTCCCCCCCCTCCCCCCATCATCCTCCCTTTGCTCTTACACTGCTTTTTGTAAGCATTTAAAAACACATTTAGGAAATATTTTGCCTGAATTCTGTAGAAATCATTGTTCTCCCCCTTTTCTAAAGTTGCGCTAATGGCTGCCATGTGGTAATGCCAACACAGCTCATTCACTTTGAATGGGCTGTGTCGACATTACCGCACTGGCAGCCGCTAGCATGGCTCTATATAAAAGGGGGGCATATTTCTCCTTTTCCTGTCTTAATAAGTTAGTCTGTAGCTTGGTTTGGGATTTAACGGGATAGTGCTATGTCATGTCCACAAATTATTTTATCTAGAGTTATTTACTGTGGGAACAGTTCGTTCTCTTAGATCTAGGGACCGTCGTTTGCCGAGTTTCCTTCTGTAAAGCATGTGAAGTAGAAGTCCCATCATAGTTCCGGTTTTGTATACTGCTCTGTGCAATGTTGGAATTCCCTTCCTTAAGATTCAACCAATCTCAACTCCAATCTGAGATTTCATAAACTGTTAAAGACTTACTTGTTTTCTATTTATTTTTCGTAACTTTATTTGAGTTTGTTTGATATGCTAAGGTAGCTTGGATGGTTTATGTATGATTTTGTATTTTTTCACTAGTAATAGCCTAGTCTTCATTTAAATTGTAATTTGCATTGATCTAGCGGGATAGAAATTTTGTTGTGTTGTACTTTTTCAGTCATATTTTCTTTAGACCACCTATAGTTCGCTCTGTTTCATTTTTCCTGCATGGTCATGGTTATCCACTCATATTTGAAATTATTACATCTGCTCACGAGCACATGCTGGTTAACACAACACCACCAAGTCTCACATCGTTGGGTTATTTTCCACACGTTTTTTACATCACTTTCATCCATTTTTTTTAGTTACCTGTTCTAATACTTGCATATTTTTTGTCCATATTCTGCTTTTATTATTTGTTTCTATGAGGTGTCCTGATGAAGGCTTGTTAGCCGACACACGGACCGAGTTGTGTCCATCTCCAATCGCGTGCTTTTTCTCTTATCATGAGATTTGAGTATATTTGGTCCACCTTTGTTCAGGGTGTTTTTAATAAAAGGATTTGTGTACACTTATCCTGGCTCATGTGGGTGGAGTGATATAATGTAGGAGCTTATTATAAAATATGCAGATATGTGCATACCCCCAGATTTTATATATGGTACCCAAAGTTTTGGGCCCAACTTTGGGTGCACTTCCGATATGTGTGTGTGTAAATAAATCAGATAATGAGCTCTGAACTATCAATAATTAGGTGTTAATAACCAATTATTTTTAATTGGCCCTCATTAAAAAATGTGAGCGTATCTGGATGTGCACAATTCCATAAGGTGTGGCACCCAACTCTCATGGCGCGTATCTCAAAAGGAGGTACAGCCATGGACATGTTGGGGGCATTCTGAAAGTTTGAATGCAGAATTACAGAATACTTACAGAATACTGCCTAACTGTAACTAACTTGGGTGCCAGCATTTACACCGGGTTTCAGCAGGTGTAGGTCTGTTGCCCAAGATCTGTGCTAAATGCTTTTCTATATATGGTGTGCACTGTTTATAAAATAGCATTTAGCACTTAATTTATTTAAATTCCCTCCCTAGGGATTGCACCCTTTTTAGACCATCTTCAGAGGCTGGTTCTAGGTGTCTGTTGTATAAAGGCACATAGGCACCTAGTTTGACTTTACAAATTAGGCTTAAAATAGCTTTCCTGTTATTTATTTATTTAGTACATTTATATCCCACCTTTTCCCACTGGTGTGCAGGCTCAAAGTGGCTTACAATGTAATGATAAGGCGGTCGCCCGATCAGTTGTTATACATTTACAATCAAATGAGATAGGATAGAAGGAACAAGGGAAGAGAGGGAAAGGGCAAGAGAGTCTAAAATGGTCCATGAAGATGTTATTAGGAAGGACTGGTGGTTATATGATGAATCCTAATGATGGATAGGCTGGTCTGAGGTAGATTCCTGAAGCTGAGATGATTATGAGTGGTTTATCAGTTATAAAACTGCTCCCTGTTTGTAGCCATGTATAAGAAATGATCAGCTCTGGGATATACTACTACTACTACTTATCATTTCTAAAGCGCTACTAGATGTACACAGCGCTGTACACTTGAACATGAAGAGACAGTCTCTGCTCGACAGAGCTTACAATCTAATTAGGACAGACAAACAGGACAAACTAGATAAGGAAATATTAAAGTGAGGATGATAAAATAAGGGTTCTGAACAAGTGAATAAGGGTTAGGAGTTAAAAGCAGCATCAAAAAGGTGGGCTTTTAGCTTAGATTTGAAGACGGCCAGAGATGGAGCTTGACGTAGCGACTCAGGAAGTCTATTCCAGGCGTATGGTGCAGCAAGATAAAAGGAACGGAATCTGGAGTTAGCAGTGGAGGAGAAGGGTGCAGATAAGAGAGATTTACCCAGTGAACTGAGTTCCCGGGGAGGAATGTAGGGAGAGATGAGAGTGGAGAGGTACTGAGGAGCTGCAGAGTGAATGCACTTATAGGTCAATAAGAGGAGTTTGAACTGTATGCGGAAACGGATAGGAAACCAGTGAAAAGACTTGAGGAGAGGGCAAATATGAGATATCCTTTCTGTATATAGAATAGAAAACATCCCAGAGCCGGTCAGTTTTATGACACTGAGCAGCTTGTAATGGAACTCCTTGCAAAGGTTGCAAACTACCAGCAGACCCAGTAGCGTACCAAGGGTGGGGCAGTGGGAGTAGTCTGCCCCGGGTGCAGGCAACAAGCGGGTACACAGAGCAGCCATGCAGCTTTCGGCTCCGCCGGTCCCCTGCCCCCTCTGGCGCTACTTCCTGTTCCGGGGCAGGGGACCGACAGAGCTGAAAGCTATTCGACTGCTCCGTGTACCCCCTTGCTAGGAGGAAGAGGGGTCATGACACGTCTCAGGGGTAGGGGTATGACGCACCTCAGGGAGGGGTGTGTGACATGCCTCAGGGGGTGCAGTGTTGACCCATCCTGGGTGGCAAGCAAGCTAGGTACACCCACTGAGCCAGACCATAGAACTAAACACAAGATATGACATGTGGATGTTGATTATGCAATCCAGATGGATAATTACCCCTCCCCCACCTGACTTTTCCCTATGGATAAAACATGTACATTTTTTAATTAATGTAGGAGAGGAGAAAAATAAGCAGCTTGTGAGCATACGCAGATGAACGTGGGTATAGCTTCATAAATTGTTCATATTACTGTCACCTGAGTAACCAAGAAACAATGCAAAAAAGGAACCAGCGTTCACAATCAGCATTTATATTACTCTTTAGCGTATCTGTTTGACAAAATTGGATAATATAAGAGCACCCCCCATTATGCATAATAAATTCTTATTATCACTTCAAAACACTCCCGTGTTTTATAAAGATACTTGTGGTTACTAATTTGAAATCATTGATGAATTGTTTGGTGGGAGTAGCTGCCCGTTCCTCCCTCATAAAGGGTTTTTTCATATGAAGAACCCTGCATTCTGAATAAGAATTTAAAATTCAGATGATAAATTAAGGTTTACTCCCTTGATTTTTAGGCTTCTGTTTGTGCCACTTTTCTGATTACTTGTTAACATAAAATAAGTGAAGTGGGTTCTTAAAAAAAAAAAAAAATCCTGAAACAATGACTTGAAGCTTGTAGGTGCGTTGGTGACTCTTGTCTTGCCAATGTTACGCAACTTAGAATATTTTTTCCAAAATGAGACAGGCACTGGGTGAGACCCCTGTACATGAAGGGATGCTAGTTGCTCTATGTGAGATCGGCAGTGGCTGCAGAATGTACCCTCATCTCAGAGTGTAAGGGATTAATTCAGTGGTTCCCAAACCTGGTCCCGGAGGCACTCTAGCCAGTCAGGTTTTCAGTACATCCACAGTGGAGGCAGTGCATGCAAATCTCTCTCATAAATATTCATTGGTGGGTATCCTGAAAACCTGACTGGCTGGAGTGCCTCCGGGACCAGGTTTGGGAACCACTGGATTAATTTATCCTAGGACAGCACCTTGATTTGTATTGTTAATTGAATAACATGACAACCCTGTTTTGTTTTTTAATTACTAGTGCTTGGCATAGTTTTGTTTTGTTTTTTTAATTCTCTTCATTCCTCTTCTGGAGTTTTGCTTGGACAAATCTCCATTGTAAGGAGGAATGACAGACTTTTTTTAAAAGCTAAAAGTGTTTCCATATTTCACTTGTCTCCTGTTAAACATTCCCTTCATCAGGGACTAGAATATGAGGGCAAGTAAACAAGTTGATGGGTTTTTCAGTCTTTAGTCTCCTGCCTACTGAAGTACTGCAGACCCCATTATTTTCTCTGGCTTTACCCTCGCTTTGGGTCCAAAGTAAGAAGCTTGCATTAGAGCCATGCACCGATACGGCTTCCTAATGCAAGCGTAGAGCTTAATTTCTGCACCAATGCAGTAAGCAAATTATATGCAAATAAGATCTGTGCAAAACCTGTGCATTAAACAGGGAGAACACACAGGACATTGGTGCACAAGGTTCTACACTAAGGACAGCTAATCCTATTGGCATGTTTGAGCAGAAAAACATGTATTGGCACACAGCTGCCCATGTATACATGCAACATTTTTGCACTGCCAGTTTATGTGCTGCAGAATAGCATTCTAGCACGTCAATTACCATACTGAGTCAGGGGATGGAACTGTTGTTTGAGGAAAGGCAAAAGAAGTTAGGGCTCTTCAGCTTGGAAAGGAGATGGATGAGGGGGGATATGACTGAGGTCTACAAAATCCTGAGAGGTGTAGAACGAGTAGAAGTAAATCGATTGTTTACTCGTTTCAAAAGTACAAAGAGTAGGGGACACTCAAAGTTACATGGAAATACTTTTAAAACAAATAAGAGGAAATATTTTTTCACTCAACGAATAGTTAAGCTCTGGAACCGAAACAGTTACATGGCCCTTTGTACCATGCAAAATATAAAAAGAGCAGATGTAAATTTCAAAAAATTACATATTTCAATTGCTACATTCAAAATTAACAAAATTAACTTATTATATTTTTGACTAGTTTTTGGAGACAAAAACCTTCCTTAAGTCAGGATGAGCATACTATTAAGCAGTATACTGTCCTGACCTGAAGAAGTAGGTTTTTGGACTCCAAAAGTTAGTAAAAAAAAAATTGTATATAGTCTAATATAAAGGTGTCACCTAATTTTTTTTAATTCTTTTCTTTATATTTATTAACTTTTAAAGTGGACTAACACATGGTTACTGCATTACTTTATCCTAAATTAAAAATAAAATTATTTTTTCTACCTTTGCTATCTAGCCATTTAATGTTTCTAATTTTGTTGGTCCCAACCTTGTTTCTTCTTTCCTGTCTTCTTTTAACTCACTTTCCAAGGGTCTCCTGTTCATGTGTCATTTTTTTCTCTTCTGTCTTCTTCACCTCTTCCACTATAAACTCCAACACTGATGTTCCAGCTCTGCGGGTGCTTGAGCATCGCCAATATTGAGCAAACCAGGGAGAGGTAATTTCTATTGGGTTTAGCATCCAGGGGCGTAGCCACGGGCGGGCCTGGACGAGCCCAGGCCCAGCCACTTTCCCTCCAGGCCCAGCCACTTTCCCTCCAGGCCCACCCATCCAACATCCTGCTGCTGTCGCTGCCTTTTCTCCCACAGCTCCGCCGGGTCCGGGAAGCAGCGTTGCCTGCCTGCCTTTTAAAATAATTCATCTCCCCAGGCTCCGCTGCATTTACTTCTTCGCCCGTCGCAAAGCGCTGCTGTTCGCACAGGCAGCTCCGCTCCCCTTTGCTGCGTCCATCTGGCCCTACGTATCCACTACAGGAAGTGGATCAGGGCCGGATGGACGCGGCAAAGGGGAGCGGACCTGCCTGTGCAAACGGCAGCGTTTTGCGACGGGCAAAGAAGTAAATGCAGCGGAGCCTGGGGAGATGAATTATTTTAAAAGGCAGGCGCGCAGGCAACGCTACTGAACACTGCTTCCCGCCACGCTGGTGACTGGCGCAGGGATGAGACTTCTCAAGCCTTGGGGGGCCGCCAGAAGATTCTTCAGCTGGCAGGGCCCGGAGATCCCCGTCAGTCCAGATATTTATCTTTACAGGAGGGGGATGGACAGAGAGGAAATATGTGGGTCACGCCCACCCAGAAAATGAGGTCTGGCTACGCTACTGTAGCATCCCCAATCATTTTGAAAAATTGACTCCTATGTCTCCACCTATCCATTCTTGCCCAATTTCTCTCACTCTCCCCAGCCCATTGCCTGTGTCTCTCCTCCCCCCCCCACCTTTATCCAGTGTTGCCCCATCTGTCTCTCTCCTTCCCCTCCCATCCAGTTTTGTCTTGTTTCTCTCTCCCTCCCCACCTAGCCAGACTTGTCCAATTTCTCTCTCCTGTCTCCCCCCCCCTTTTTTCCAGTATCACCCCCTCTCTCCCTCTCTCTCTCCCTCTCTCCTTCCCCTCCCATCCAGTTTTGTCTTGTTTCTCTCTCCCTCCCCACCTATCCAGACTTGTCCAATTTCTCTCTCCCCTCAGCCCATAGCCTCTGTCTCCCCCTTTTTTCCAATATCGCCCCCCCCCCTCTCTCTCTCTCTGAACCATCCAGTTTTGCCTAATTTCTTTCTCCCCTCCCATCCACTGCTACCCTGCAGCACAGTCTCCCTCTCTCCCTCCCTCCCGTGTACCTCTGCTGGGCCCGTGCTAATAAACTACCATGGAAGACAGGCAGGACCCGGCTCTCTGCAGCGTCACTAGTGCTTCCTGCACCAGTCCCGGAAGTGTACATCAGAGGAAGCAGGCCTGGCGCAGGAAGCACTATCGGCACTGCAGAGATTCGAGTCCCACATGTCTGCCATGGTAGTTTATTAGTACGAGCCCGAAGGTTCTGGCCCAATCAGCTGCAAGCCGCATCTGACATCGCTTGGAAATCCTGTGAGGGGGAGAAGCAGAGAGATGGAAAATACTTTATTTTTTTTTTAACTACTTTCCAAATTTGTTCTTTATTACTAAGTACCAAAGTACAGCTTAAATGTAACTTGTTACTTTTTTTTTTTTTGCAATACTTTTCACTTGTTACAAGTACAAGTACTTCTAATTGTACTTAAGTACTATAACAAAGTACAAATACTTTGTTACTACCCATCTCTGCCAGCTGATGACTGAGAACTAAGTCCAGCGTATGATCGGCCAAGTGGGTAGGAAATGTGATGTATAGAATGAGATTTAGTTTTGAAAGGAAGGTTAGAAAATGGTTATCAGACAGACAAGAAGGATTATCTACATGAACACAGAAGTTTCCAAGAATTAAAATGTTGGGAAATTTTCTTACTGTCTTGGAGAGAAATTGAAAATGTCCTAGGCTATAGTGTATAAGGAAGGTGGAGCATATACTACACGGGTTTTCAACCCAGTCCTTGGGGCACACCCAGCCAGTTGGGGTTTTCAGGATATCCTCATTAAATTCAATGTAAATTCACCTACTGAGTATACACTTATATCTAGTTACAACATTTATTACTACAACAGTAACTGTTCTAAACTTTTTTTTATCAATACAAAATGCTTTATTAAATTTCCATAAACACATAAAAGTCTCCTATCCTTAATATCAATCACACACTCTCCCCAAACATACCAATCTAACTTAAAACAATTCTTCATGCATTTCCTCTACCACTAGAGAATCCATGCCTGCCAACTAAATTGGTATGCAAAACAGTTCTTTATACATTTCTTAACTTTTAAAACACATGACAAAGTCTTTCTTTCAAATTCCTGTCACTTTCAAATACTTCAAATGATCATGTTTTTACTAAACAAACTGTAGTTTTCATAGGCACTCTTGTGACCAGTTAACTTGCAAGTCACTTAAATCTCTTTTTTAAATCATTACATGGTTGTTAAGTAAAACTCTATTTCCTGAGGATAACTTTACAACTTGTAAGCCGACCGATACTGTCCACTTTTTTAGGCAAACCAAACATTGCCACACAGTTCTTATCTTTTTTCTTGCTCCAATTGTCCTTGCATTACTTCTCCAGTTGCAGGCTCAAATCTCCTGCCTCACTCCTCTTCCATGCTAAACCCAACACAGTCAAGCATCATTAGGGGGTCAACTAAAAAGCACAGATTGATATTAAAAAGGACACCTGCAAATTTTTATTTATTTATTTATTTGTTGCATGTGTATCCCACATTTTCCTACCTATTTGCAGACTCAATGTGGCTTACAATAATACATCCTGACAATTGCCAATCAAGAGTAGATAAAACAATTGGTTACATAAAGAGCAAGTGTAACATAATGGATATAATCAATAAATCAGAAACAGACTAATTAAACAATTTGATACACCAAAAAACAGACACATTTTCTAGTAAGTAATGATGTGTTGGAGTTCCTGTTATTGATTATTATGGTAAGTCTTGTTAAAAAGGTAGGTCTTTAGTAATTTTCGAAAGTTGGTAAGGTCGTGAATATTTTTTACGTTAAGTGGTAGTGTATTCCACAGTTGCGTGCCAATGTAAGAAAAGCAGAATGCGTGTACTAATTTGTATTTTAAACCTTTACAACTTGGGAAGTGGAGTCCCAAGAATGTACTTGCTGAGTTTTTAGCGTTCCTGGGAGGTAAATCAATAAGGTCTGACATATATGCCGGAGCATTTCCATGAATGATTTTATGGACCAATGTGCAAACTTTAAACATAGAACGTTCCTTAACTGGGAGCCAATTGAGCTTCTCTCTAAGGGGTTTTGCACTTTCGTATTTTGACGTTCCAAAAATGAGTCTAGCTGCTGTATTCTGGGCTGACTAAAGTTTCTTGATGATATTTGACGCCGAGTATTTTCAAACTGTCTGAGGTAGGGAGGGTGTGTCCTGGGGTAGTTATAGTTGTGGGTTTGTATTTGTTATGTTGAGAAGTGAGGATGAGGCAGTGTGTTTTTTTTCAGTGTTCAGTTTCAGTTGGAATGAGTTTGCCCAGGAGTCCATAATGTTCAGGCCATCGTTGATTTTGTTGGTTATTTCTATCAGGTCGTGTCTGAAGGGCATGTAGATTGTAACATCATCTGCGTAAATGAATGCTCTTCTCATTGCTTTATGGATCACTGTATGAGGTTATCCTCTATTTCTAAATCTATCACTCATTTCTAAGGCTTGACTACTAAATTCTTCCTTTTAGAACATAAATATCGTATAAGCATAAATTGACCTACCAGTATACTCTTTTTCAATGGAGTGGGATGATGTTTTTGGAACAGCAATATTACATACAAACTCAAGGTGTAGCAATGGGAGCCATGGTGGCTCCTACTGTAGCTTGCCTATATGTAGCACAATATGAATCACTCCATGTGTTATAGTATACTCCATATGTATTAGGATGGAAGTGTTATATAGATGATGTACTTTTGATTTGAGTTGGTGATGAAGAGTTATTGAAGGAGTTTCTACAATATCTTAATCTTGGTGATTGAAATATTACATTTACGACACAAATAGGAGGCGTTACAGTGAAGTTTTTGAATGTTAAAATACAATATAGGGAAGGTACTTTTATCACTAAAGCTTATTGAAAACATACGGATAGAAACATGGATGACAACATGTAGCTAGGGGAGGTAACATTTTGCAAAAAATGTTCAGTAGGGAACAAAGTATGACTTATGAATGGAGAATAGTGACTCCATTAGGCTTCAACAAAGAAGTAGAATGGCTAGGGGATATAACGTGTGATAATATTCATTAGCGTTAAAGACAGTGGTGTGCTGGAGCAGGCTCTCATAGGCTCGCAAGAGCCGGTTGTTAAGTTTTTAAGAATTTTGGGAGCCGGTTGTTAAAATAGGGCCTTCCATGGCTACTTTAACAACTGGCTCCCAAAATTGTGGGCTTGGGGCCCCAGCTGAATTATCTTTTACTTTGCTGGTGGGGATGCTGAGCCCTGCCAGCCAAGTAAATAGACTACTGCTGCTCCCCGCTCCTTGTTTCCAGCTCTGGGCAGCAGGCTGGGACTTCTCGAGCATGTGAGAGAAGTTCCAGCATGCTGCTCAGAGCAAGACGTTGGGAGTGGTGGCAGTCCATTTATTGGCTGCCAGCAAAGGTATGCCTAGCGTGACCGCATGAAGGGAGGGAGGAGAGAGAGGCAGGTGTTGCTCCCCCCCCTCCCGACCACCCATGGCCCTTCCAACTGCAGAGCTGGCTACGTCTGGAGAAAGAGCCTGTTGTTAAAAATTTACCAGCACACCCCTGGTTAAAGAGGTGGAGAAGCAGTTATGTGCATGCACTGGCGTTTGAGCATGGCGCAATTTCTCAAAGCACTGTCAGGAGACTCGCCCTGAATATCTGGTTTAATAGTGGTTTTGAAATATAACAGGTTTGAAATAAATTTTTGGTATAGCAGAGGATTTGGAATTAATTTTGTAGGTGTCCTTTTTAATATCAGTCTATACTTTTTAGTTGAACCCATGATGATGCTTACAGCGAAACACAGCGACTGTGTTGGGTTTAGCATGGAAGAGGAGTGAGGCAGGAGATTTGAACCTGCAACTGGAGAAGTAATACAAGGACAACTGGAGCAAGAAAAAAAAGATAAGAAACTGTGTGGCAATGTTTGGTTTGCTGAAAAAGCTGACAGTATCAGTCAGCTTACAAGTTGTAAAGTTATCCTCGGAAACTAGTTTTGCATAACAACCACGTATTGATTTGAACAATAGATTTAAGCCACATTGAGCCTGCCAGAGGTGGGAAATTGTGGGATATAAGTGCTGTAAAATAAATAAATAGATTTAAGTGACTTGCAGAGAACATTTATTTGCTTGAGAAAGCCAATAGAGCAAGTTAACTGGTCATAAGACTGCCTATGAAAACTACAATTTGTTTAGTAAATACATGATGATGTGAAGTATTTGAAGTGACAGGAATTTGAAAGAAAGACTTTGTCATGTGTTTAAAAAGTTAAGAAATGTATAAAGAACTGTTTCGCATACTAATTTAGTTGGCAGGCATAGATTCTCTAGTGGTAGAGGAAATGTATGAAGAATTTAAGTTAGATTGGTATGTATGGTGAGAGTGTGTGATTGATATTAAGGATAGAAGACTTTTATGTGTTTATGGAAATTTAATAAAGCATTTTGTATTGATATAAAAAAAAGTCTAGAACAGTTACTGTTCTAGCATTAAATTCAATGGGGATATCCTGAAAACTCCGACTGGCTGGGTGTGCCTCGAGGACTGGGGAAAGGCTCTAATATAGCAGGGGAAGGTGAAGGGTTAACCTCCGTATGATGTAGTAATACATCATAGAAATATGAACTATTAGATGAAAGGACAGTGATAGGGCAGAGGGTGCCAGCATGGCCACACCTCCGCTCATTTTATTAGAAGATCTATGGGCAGCGAATGCTGAGAATTGACGTGGGAGGCACTGAGAATGGGTTCTTCTCCTGAGTGGAGCCAAGTCTCCGTAAGGAGGAAAAGAATTTGAGGTTGAGGGAAAAGAAATCATGGATGAGAGCGGTCTTATTTCAAAGTGCTCTACAATTCAAAAGTAACAGTGATAGAGAAAACAAACCGAGTGCCCTATTGGAATGGGTGGACAACTGAGAAGGTAGAGGGGGAAGAGGTCCCATAGAAGGAGAGGTGCAAGCAGTCAAAGTTCTGGGCCTCAAAGCAGGACAGGTGCAAGTGCAGGGTGGGTGATTGCCCAGTGCACAGGAACAATAGCCATATTCAAACTCGGGGGTGGGAATGGAAGTGAAACTGTGCCTAGGTAAGAACAGAAAGCCAGCTAAAGTAATGGTGAAGCTAGTGAAGAAAGTGATGCAGATGGATGTTGAGATAAATTGTCACCCCAAGGAGTATGACCTGTTACAACTGACTTCCTTACAGGCTTTCTGCTTCTAATATAGCTTAAAGTGTTTACTATGAGTTCTTGTCTCTGTGGCAAGCTTCTTCACAAATTCTCATTTTAGCCTTCCTTAACAACGCTTTGCTTGTAAATTGCCAGTGCTTTTTTTCTGTATTTATTTTCATTCTGATCCTTTTTTCCACTGCTTTTAAATGTTATAAATGTTTATTCAAAAATAGTGGTCATCATATACAACATATAGAAGACTGTGAGAAGCTATGGAAATCTCAGAACAATATACTCTGAACATCAACAAAGAAACCCAATCAACACTCAAAGCCCACAGTTCCTGAACATAAAGACACTCACCACCCTCCCCACCAACCCACCCCCTAAAAGAACACACCCCTCCCTGTAACCAAGACCGACCCAACAGGAAGGAGAACCCATCAACAGGTAGAAAACCACATACAACAGAGCTCTCCTCCGACCTCTTGTACATCTTAAAGCACAATAAAACCCATTAGACTGGCGTGGCCAAGTCGAGGCACCAGAGTCAATCATGCTGCTGCTTTTTGCCTCTGTCAGGCCATATTTGTGTCGAATTGCTGCAGCTCTCTACACATGGAAAACCAGGTTCTCACAGAGGAGTTCTGAGAGAAGACATTTCTCTGTTAAGTGAACACTATTTTGCCTTGTGCTTTGGGAACTTAAATATTGGGGTTTAAAGGAGGAATTGTAGGTTAGTGATAAGCAAAATAAAAATATAAAAAGCAAAATTGATCAACTAATCTCCATAGTCTTTTCCACTTACTTTTAAAAACTTTGTACCACAGCATTAACAGATAGAATCTAGCAGGCACTGCAGGATCTTGTTCAGTATTAAGGGGGGAATAAAAAGAGAGAGAAAAGCAAGCATTATTAACCAGTTGCCATAGTGTACAAACCCTTTTCCCATAGTTTTAAACTGAAACCTTTTCTAGAGGTAGAAACTAAACAGCCAAAAACTCTTGCTCTAAAAGGCAGTTATTTTCTGTTCCTTGGCTGCTGGAGAGGTAGCACATCCAGCGACCTCAATTAAGTGTTAATTAAGGTGTGGGGAAGTAGAATACTTGCATAGGTTGCTGAGCCAGCTTCAAAGAACCTGTTTAAAAAAGGCCCCTTAGATTCAAAACTATATAAAGAGGAAAGGTCCCACTGAACTTTTTCTGAGAAGTTCCGAGAGAAGAGGACATTTCTCTGGTAAGTGAACACTATTTTGCTTTGTGCTTTGGGAACTTAAAGATTGGGGTTTAAAGGAGGAATTGTAGGTTAGTGATAAGGCAAAATAAAAATATAAAAAGCAAGTTTTATTAACTAATCCCCATAGTCTTTTCCACTTGGTTTTAAAAAATTTGTACCACTGCATTAATAGATAAAATCTAACAGGCACTGCAGGATCTAGTTTAGTTGAGACCTGGTGGAACGAGGATAACCAGTAGGACATTGTCATACCGGGGTACAAATTATATTGTAGTGATAGGGTGGTTCGAATTGGTGGAGGGGTAGCATTGTATATTAAGGAGAGCCTTGAATCAAATAGATTGAAAATTCTGCAGGAAACAAAACACTTCTTGGAATCACTGTGGATTGAAATTCCACGTGTAAAGGGGAAAAGGATAGTGATAGGAGTGTACTACCGTCCACCTGGCCAGGATAAACAGATGGATGCAGAAATGTTAAAGGAAATTAGGGACGCAAACAAACTGGGCAACACAATAATAATGGGTGATTTCAATTACCCCGACATTGACTAGGTAAATGTAACATCGGGGTACGCTAGGGAGGTAAAATTCCTTGATGAAATCAAGGACTGCTTTATGGAGCAGCTGGTACAGGAGCCGACGAGAGAAGGAAACTTCTAGACTTAGTCCTTACTGGAGCGCATGATCTGGTGCGGGAGGTAATGGTGCTGGGGTCGCTTGATAACAGTGATCATAATATGATCGGATTTGATATTAGCTTTGAAGTAAGTATACATAGGAAATCAAATACGTTAGCGTTTAACTTTAAAAAAGGAGACTGTGAAAATGAGAAAAACAGTGAAAAAAAAACTTAGAGGACCGTCTGTGAGGGTCAGAAACTTACATCAGGCATGGATGCTGTTGAAAAACACCATCCTGGAAGCCCAGGCCAAATATATTCCGCGTATTAAAAAAGCAGGTTGGAAGACCAAACAGCTGGCATGGTTAAAAAGTGAGGTAAAGGAAGCTATTAGAGCTAAAAGAAAATCCTTCAGAAAATGGAAGAAGGAACCGACTGAAAATAATAAGAAACAGCATAAGGAATGTCAAGTCAAATTCAAAGCGCTGATAAGGAAGACAAAGAGGAATTTTTAAAAAAAGATTACGTTGGAGGCAAAACCACATAGTAAAAATGTTTTTTAGGTATATTAAAAGCAGGAAGCTGGTAAAAGAATCGGTTGGACTGCTAGATGACCGAGGAGTAAAAGGGACGATCAGGAAACACAAATCCGTAGCGGAGAGATTAAATGAATTCTTTGCTTCAGTCTTCACCGAGGAAGATTTCGGTGGGATACCGGTGCCGGAAATGATATTCAAAGCTGATGAGTCGGAGAAACTTAATGAAATATTTGTAAATCTGGAGGATGTAATGGGGCAGTTCTACAAACTGAGGAATTGCAAATCTCCTGGACCGGATGGTATTCATCCCAGAGTACTGATAGAACTGAAAAATGAGCTTGTGGAGCTCTTGTTAGTAATATGTAATTTATCCTTAAAATCGAGCGTGGTATCAGAAGATTGGATGTTGGCCAATGTAACGCCGATTTTTTTAAAAAGGTTCCAGAGGAGAACTGGGAAATTATAGACCAGTGAGTCTGACTTCGGTGCCGGGCAAAATGGTACAGACTATTATTAAGAACAAAATTACAGTGCATATTCAAAAGCATGGATTAATGAGACAAAGTCAACATGGATTTAGTGAAGGGAAATCTTGCCTCACCAATCTACTACATTTCTTTGAAGGGGTGAACAAACGTGGATAAAGGTGAGCCGGTTGATATTGTGTATCTGGATTTTCAGAAAGCGTTTGACAAAGTACCTCATGAAAGACTCCAGAGGAAATTGGAGAGTCATGGGATAGGAGGTAGTGTTCTATTGTGAATTAAAAACTGGTTAAAAGATAGAAACAGAGAGTAGGGTTAAATGGTCAGTATTCTCAATGGAGAAGGGTTGTTAGTGGGGTTCCCCAGGGGTCTGTGCTGGGACTGCTGCTTTTTAACCTATTTATAAATGACATAGAGATGGGAGTAACTAGTGAGGTAATTAAATTTGCTGATGACACAAAGTTATTCAAAGTTGTTAAATCCCGGGGAGGATTGCGAAAAATTACAAGAGGACCTTACGAGACTGGGAGACTGGGTGTCTAAATGGCAGATGACGTTTAATGTGAGCAAGTGCAAAGTGATGCATGTGGGGAAGAGGATCCTGAATTATAGCTATGTCATGCAAGGTTCCATGTTAGGAATCACGGACCAAGAAAGGGATCTAGGTGTCGTCGTTGATACGTTGAAACCTTCTGCTCAGTGTGCTGCTGCGGCTAAGAAAGCAAACAGAATGTTAGGTATTATTAGGAAAGCAATGGAAAACAAAAATGAGGATGTTATAATGCCTTTGTATCACTCCATGGTGCGACCGTACCTCAAATATTGTGTTCAATTCTGGTCGCCGCATTTCAAAAAAGATATAGTGGAATTAGAAGAGGTAAAGAGAAGGGCGATGAAAATGATAAAGGGGATGGGACGACTTCCCTTTGAGGAAAGGCTAAAGCGGCTAGGGCTCTTCAGCTTGGAGAAAAGGCAGTTGAGGGGAGGATATGATAGAGGTCTATAAAATAATGAGTGGAGTGGAAAGGGTAGACGTGAAGTGTCTCTTTACTCCTTCCAAAAATACTAGGACTAGGGGGCATTCGATGAAGCTACAAAGTAGTCAATTTAAAATGAATCGGAGAAAATGTTTCTTCACTGAACATGTAATTAAACTCTGGAATTCATTGCCAGAGAATGTGGGGTAAAGGCGGTTAGCTTAGCGGAGTTTAAAAAAGGTTTGGACTGCTTCCTAAAAGAAAAGTCCATAGACCATTATTAAATGGACTAGGGGAAAATCCACTATTTCTGGGATAAGCAGTATAAAATGTTTTGTACTTTTTTGGGATCTTGCCAGGTATTTGTGACCTGGAACAGGATGCTGGGCTTGATGGACCTTTGATCTTTCCCATTATGGCAATACTTATGTACTTGGTGGGCAGTAGCAACAGCATCACCAGTTTAATAGTGTTGGGAGGTTCTAATTTAGGTTGGAAGTATTGTATAGGTGATGTATGTTCATTAAAATCCCCAGCAAACAAAGCCCAGGCAAAGATATCCAATTTACCAGTATCCAAGCAGTAATATGTACTACTACTACTACTACTTATCATTTCTAAAGCGCTACTAGACGTACACAGTGCTGTACACTTGAACATGAAGAGACAGTCCCTGCTCGACAGAGCTTACAATCTAATTAGGACAAACAGGACAAACAAGAGATAAGGAAATATTAAAGTGAGGATGGTAAAATAAGGGTTCTGAACAAGTGAATAAGGGTTAGGAGTTAACAGCTGCATCAAAAAGGTGGGCTTTTAGCCTAGACTTGAAGACGGCCAGAGATGGAGCTTGACGTACCGGCTCAGGAAGTCTATTCCAGGCATATGGTGCAGCAAGATAAAAGGAACGGAGTCTGGAGTTAGCAGTGGAGGAGAAGGGTGCAGATAAGAGAGATTTACCCAGTGAATGGAGTTCCTGGGGAGGAATGTAGGGAGAGATGAGAGTGGAGAGGTACTGAGGAGCTGCAGAGTGAATTCACTTATAGGTCAATAAGAGGAGTTTGAACTGTATGCGGAAACAGATAGGAAGCCAGTGAAGTGACTTGAGGAGAGGGCTAATATGAGCATAACGACCCTGGCGGAATATTAGTCGTGCAGCAGAATTTTGAACAGATTGAAGAGGAGAGAGATGGCTAAGTGGGAGACCTGTAAGAAGCAAGTTGCAATAGTCTAAGCGAGAGGTGATAAGAGTGTGGATGAGGGTTCTGGTAGTGTGCTCAGAAAGGAAAGGGCGAATTTTGCTGATATTATATGTCCCTAGATTATATCCAATTACACCTGAACCCTAGGGCAGTTCCTCCACATATGCTCAAAATCCCACCAACCCCCACAGTGCCTCCAGTACAGGCCCCCCCCCCACCTGCACTCTCCAGGGTCCCTGAGCTAACCTAGAAGTCCAGTAAATCTGGTGCATGAGAGACGATTGCAATTGTTTATAAACAGCAACAGGGGAACAGCAGAAAGCATGAACGTGTCCTTTTCCCTTAGCCTACTCCCATACTCCTGCCAGACCAAGTCTCCCAGGCTAAAATATGAAGGCCCATGCCAAGGGTCTGTGCCGCCCCCCCCCCCCCCGCAGACGAACAGTTGGCGCCCCCCCCCGCAGATGAACAGTTGGCACGCGCGCCCCCCCCCCTGTGAAGATGATCGCGGCGCGCCCTGGGGGCCTTTAAATCTTTTACTTGCAGTCGCAGCAGCGTCTGTGAAAGCGGAGCGCTGCCGACGTCTCCCTTCCCTTTGCGCTGTTGGTTCCCTCAGTGTCCCGCCTTCTTCTGACGTCAGGGAAGGGAGACGTCGGCAGCGCTCCGCTTTCACAGACGCTGCTGCGACTGCAAGTAAAAGATTTAAAGGCCTCGGCGGCGCGGGGCGAGGGTAAGCACCGCGGCGGCGCCCTCCAGAGGTGGGCGCCCTCCTGCGGTGCTTACCCTGCTTACCGCATCGGCACGGCCCTGAATATGACCTCTCCTAATGTGATAAAGCATGGGAACTAGGGTGTTATTAAGGTTCGATAACAGCTTTTTATTGGGTCCCCCCCTTAAACAAGAGCACCTCCACAGGCAACGAGGTCCTATGCAGCTCCCTTTCAATGGGCATCCAGTAATTATGCCTCTATTCATCATGAAAATCTTTCTAGGCTTTAAGCACTGCCGCCTGATAATAGGTCTTCATTAGGGAGGCCAACTGGACAGATTAACCTTGACATCCTTTCCCTATAGCAAATATCGCAATTGAAAATACTGAAAAAAAGGTGATATTATGGTCCACTTGCTCCTGCAACTGTTGGTAGGAGAGCAGTCCATCCTGCATAAATAAATCAGCATACCTTGTGAGATTTTGAGACCTACATCCTTTTAGTCAATGCAGCAAGGGCTGAAAATAGGCTGTAGAAAAAGGGGGTGGTTCCACAAACGATTAAAAGGATGTAAGTGGCCTTGAACCATCAGCATTCTTATGAGCCCAATGCTGTACCAAGGGCCGCACAAAAAAATGAGGCCACATAGCGCCCACATAAACTGGGCGGCCTAGATCAACCACCCTCCGAAACTCCTCAAAAATACTGTAAGAAGTATTCAGCTCCCTTTCAGTGGGCACCCAGTAATTATGCCTTTGTTCATCATAAAAATCTTTCAAGGCCTTAAGCACTGCCGCCCGATAATAGGTCTTCAAATTAGGAGGGCCAACTCCACCGAACTCTACCGGCAACATAAGGCATTGCAACCCCACACGCTGGCACCTCTGCCACAGGAACCCAAGCAATTATTAACCACTCTGTGTGTGTGTGCGGATCTGGGATCCCCACCCAAATTTTGGCACCCTATATAGAACCCGAGGGACAGTGGCTTCTTAGTGCTGGAGAGACCAAGAATCATCTTTCTTCAAAATTACTTTTAACAGTCACCACTTTTTTTTTTTTTAACAATCCACTGTGATCCTAAGATTAGTACTTGTTTGATTCTCTCTCTCCCCCCCCCCCCCCCCCAAATCCTTCCTAGGGGAATCCTGGATTACTTTGGCCTTTCTGCCTGCTAACAGCAAACATGCCATATCTTAAACAGTCTATGAGCCTATTGGCATTGAACTCCTTTGCCCAATGTATATTCCGTGCTTTGGGTGATGAATATGTGACACAAGGTTTTTTTTTTTTCCTTGCTCTAAAGGAAGCAGCATGCAAGGAAAATCCAATTAAAAGAATTGCTGCAACATGATTGCTTTTTGTTGTAATTATTCCACTCAAATGCACCTAAAAAGATTCATGGCCCGGCCCCCAATCCTCTAGGTGGAGAAACGCCACTAATCATCACCGATGCAAAAGCACGGTCTCTGTAATGAGGTAGTCTCCCTCTACCTTCCACTAATGATGTGGGAAACATTTCATTAGTCTCAAGGATTTTAGAGAGTTTAAAAAGGTGGGTTGTAAATAGTGACCCCTAAATTACTTATGCTTCAACGTAACTGTATCCAGAAACAACACTGAGAGTGAAATAGGTTTTGTATTCTACGGTCAGTTTCTCATTGAGACATTACTTCAGTTCTTAGACTGCAATGACCTGCACACTGATATAATCTGCAGGCCACAGTGCCCAGGGGGAAGGAGAAAGGGAGGTGTAGGAGTGACAGGATTTTTCTGTCTCCCCCCCCCCCCCCCCCAAAAAAAAAAAAAACTCAGCATCTCAGCAGTAGTTTTGCCAGACCACCAAATTTGGGTAGGCCTTAGTCCAGTGAATGCGTAGGAAATTTTCTCTCTGTCCCTCCCGCCCTCATTGCTTCAGCTCAAAATGTAAATACTTTAGCTGGAAGGGATCTTTAAACCCATAAGTACATAAATATTGCCACACTGGGACAGACCAAAGGTCCATCAAGCCCAGCATCCTGTTTCCAACAGTGGCCAATCCAGGTCACAAATACCTGGCAAAATGCCCTCCAGCTGAAGACCACCTCTGGTGTCCAGAACTCCTACAAATCTCGGCAGTCTGTGGCAGTATTCCCAAGCTGCCACCAGCACCCCCCCCCCCCCCCCCCCACATTCTCAGTTTTCATGCATTTGCATTGTGCTGATATCAGCTGTGGCCCAGAGACATTGTTGCAGACGGCCAAGCTTGGTAGCAGTTCTGGCTGCAGGAGGAGGAGGTCTTCAGCTGTCAGGATTTGGGTATCCCTGCCAGTCACAGCAAATATGACCAATTCTTGGTGGGCCTGAGCTCCAAATTAGGTCAGCCCAGCCTACTCATCCCATCTGTGGTTGTGCAGCTGCATTTCTTTGTTCGTTACTGCTGGTCCTGTGGCTCCTGAATCTGTCACCGCAGTTGAATAAATCCTCTCTCTGCTGGTTAGCACACTCACCCACTTTCTAAACACATTTTACTGCTTGGTCTCTCACTAGAGTTTTCTCTGCTACTTGATCAGAAAAAGAAATTTAAAAATAATGAAATTATTAGCTGGTAGTACTATACAGGGCTAAATTTAAGACAATCTCTGATTTTCAAGACCCTTAAAGGAAATTGGCCAGAGTACTTCAATAGGACCTCCTCGGTCATTAAGGTCCTTTCGAGAAATATCCTTAACTATACCCTCTCGAAAGGAAATCACACGATGTGACACCCACTAACAAGCCTTCTCCAGAGTAGCCCCCACACTCTGGAATGCACTCCCAGAAAGGCTTCGCTTAACCCAAGACTATGGGGCTCATTTTTTGAAACAGAAAAAACATCCCAAAAAGGGCACAAAGAGGCAAATGGGTGTTTTTCTTGCAAAAACGTCCAAATCGCTATTTTGAAAAACACATTTTTAAGACGTTTTTCTATGCCGTTCATCTGCAGCGCATCCAGATCACAAGGAGGGCAAGTTGGGGATGAGATTTGGGCATTCTTATTACTTGGACGTTTTCTGTCGTAACGGAACAAAGCAAAACTTTACAGGGCTAAAAGTTGGATGTTTTGGTCTAAACCTGTTTCAGTAACAACCAAATCATAAAAAGGTGCCCTAAATGACCAGATGACCACTGGAGGGATTAAGGCACGATCCCCAACTTACTCCCCGTGTGGTCACTGACCCCCTCCCACCCCCCTAAAGATGTGAAAGAAACAGTACATACTAGCCTCTATGACTGCTTCAGATGTTATAGCCAGCTCTATTACAACAGCAAGCAGATCCTTGGAGTAGCATAGTGGTTGGTGCAGTGCACTGTAGAGAAGGGGACCCAGGCCCATATCCCATTGTTATTGTTACACTTGTGGTATAAAATGTGAGCCATCCAAAACTCACCAAAAACCTACTGTACTCACATATAGGTGACACCTGCATACTTAAAGGCTATTGTAGTGGTGTACAGTTGGGTACAACAGGTTTTTGGTGGGTTTTAGAGGGCTCACCATACAATATAAGGGGATAATGATGAGATGTGTACCTGGGACCTTTTATGTGAAGTCCACTGTAGGGTTCCTTTCGGGGCCCCACTGCTCTGCTGGTATGTCTGTATGGCCAATCCTACGGAGAATGCTGACCCCCCCCCCCCCCCCCCCCCTCTCGCCAGATGTCCCAATGTCTTATTTTTGTGTGTTTTTTCCCTTCATTTTTTTTTGGTCACAAAAGAAAAATGTACAGAGCTCAAAACATCTAAGACAACTAAGAAATGGCCATTTTTTAAACAAAAGGTAGACTATTTTCAGGTTCAAAAATGGCCGTTTTCAGCAATACATCCAAAGTTGGATTTAGATATCATATCAAAAATGCCCCACCACGTTTACTTCAGGAAGCAGGTGAAAGCTTAGCTCTTTTCCAAAGCCTTCTGTGGAAGAAGCAACTAACTAGCTAGTCACATACTCAAGGACTGACATCAGCTTCACACACTGTAGCAGGACATGCTTATCTGCACGTCCTCCAGCTGAGATGATTTTCCAGCTCCTTTTCTGATTCCATGTGCAATTTGTCCTTAAGTTGCGTATTTTCTAATTAATTCCTGTTATTCTGTTTAAATTTTCCACCTGTGCTTATACCCTATGCTATCTATTAAGATGTTTTTATTGTATTGTGTTTATTTATTTATTTATTTTATTGCATTTGTATCCCACATTTTCCCACCTATTTGCGGGCTCATTGTGGCTTACAATTCATTGTAGTAATGGAAGTACAATCTGTTACAACATAATTATGGTTACATTGTGAGGAGTTAATTTAAAACAAGGTCCAAGTATCGTTGAGGATAATAAGACAATGGAAAAGAACAACTAAACAATAGAAGAGCAACAGATACTGATAGGGCAACAGAGCAATAGCAAGAGATCGTTCGGGTGTACTATTTTCTGTTGTTACCTGTAAGTTGGGTTTAAATGTGTTGAATTTTCGGGGGATAAGCGTACAGAAAAGAATGTATTGATTCATTGCTAGCAGTGTGTGTGGACTTCATGTTTTTTGATCTTTTCGATATATTTTTTCAAAAAGATGGGTCTTTAGTAGTTTGCGGAAGTCTGTTAGTTCGTAGACCGTTTTCAGGTTTCGTGGTAGTTTGTTCCAGAATTGTGTGCTCATATAAGAAAAGGTTGACGCGTGCAGCACTTTGTATTTTATGCCTTTGCAGTTAGGGAAGTGGAGGTTGAGGAAAGTTCGGGATGATCTTTTAGCGTTTCTGGGTGGTAGGTCTATTAAGTCAGACATGTAGGCTGGAGCTTCACCGTGAATGATTTTGTGGACTAGTGTTGACATTAGTAATGTAATTATCAAGTAAATACATAAATATATAAATGTTAAGGCCTATTTTATGTACCGAATATATTTACTAGCAGTAGTATTTCTTTTGCAACAAGTTCAATGTGTCCTTGTTACCTGTATTTTTTATGCTTCTTTGCAGCTGGTAATTTTTGTAACCCAATCTTCTTCTTTTTTTTTTTTCTTTAATGAAAGGGATCAGAGTTTATCACATTTGGAAGACATTGACAGGACTGGTTATATTTCTAAGGCACGGTGTGTGTGTGTGTAGATTGAAACAGCAAATACCCCTCCTACTCTTTTCCTCTACCCAGTCATCTTTCTGCGAGCATCATAACACTGTACTGTGGAGCTTTAGTGTAGATTGGTGGGGGGTGTGCGAGCATTAACTTTTTCCTTCTGCATTTCCTTTAATTCATGAGACTTGGTATCTCTAAAGCATAAGAGTGAAACGGAAGTGATTGGAGGAAATCTCGTACGCATATTCGGTGAGCCCCTTCTCTCACGCATTGGGTGTCAGCCATAAAGAAAGCATAGCTGGCGAGGTTCCCAAGGTGCCACTGGCCGAAGAAGAGCATTGCCTGGAGATTGAAGAAGCCAACCAGCCAGCAAAAGTAAAACGAGTTGGGTGTCTGCTAGGGTTGCTAGTTTCTTTTCTGAAAAGAATACCACCCCAGCTGCCACTGCGCAAGGTGTTAAGAGTGGATACAATGGCAAGCAAAGAGTTGATTTGACAATGAGCTCATCTATGGTTGAAAGGAGAGCTTCAGGTCAAGGGTGGCACCGAGGATGTAAATGGTTCTTAAAAAGGAAGAGGATTGCTTTTACTATGGGGGAGGGGGAGGGACAGTTAATGGCTTCATATTTGGTGGCATTCAGGAAAAGGTGGTTATCATGTAATAACAGCTTGAAGACACATTTGGAGTTGTGCAGTGTCCAAGGATTTTGGAACAGTTAAA